>NC_056749.1:354401482-354423982 GCF_019279795.1 Protopterus annectens
ATCAAAACTGTTTTTTTCTCAAATGCTCATAAATCAAGCAGATGGATAAGCCTCCTGCTCTACTGATATCCCTGCATTATATATATATATATATATATATATATATATATATATATATATATATATACACACGCCAACATCGTACCCCATTGTGGAAAGAGCAAACTCTTGATCTCAAGAAATACCAGCATTCAAGAAAAAAACTGTTTTGATTTTTTAACTTCTGAACTAAATCAGTTCAAGATGTCGGTCTTTCAGTCATCTACCGTAGACCCATCTAAACATATATTCTTGCTGCCAGTGTTATTGTAACATTATACACCGACATCACTCATGCTGTTTAACAGGAATGGTTTCCTAATGAATTCATCCAAAATTATGACTTTTATGTTAATGAAGTGAAGTTGTTGAGTATTTTCCTGGACATGAATTCAAGTAGCAATTTGTTGTTGCTTCTGGACTGTTCTTTTTATTTTCTCTTCAAAAAAAGATAGCCGCATAAACAATCCTGTATGAACTTAAAGTTAAAATGGCCAGTAGAGATGCATTTTTTTCAGTCACTATTGCAAATGGGTCTTTCTTAGCCAAATGAGAAGCTTTACAAAAATGCACAGATATATTTTTGGATTTATTTATCTTACTGTCTGTTTCACATAGCGTAAGCCCCCATACCCAGTTATTTCAATTTACTAACTAAAGGTACACATTCATTACACAAGAAAAACACTATTATTGTAGTATCATCCAACCAAAGCAAATTTAATTAAATGGTTATTAAGAAAAGTTACATTCAACAAAATATAGCATACATTGGAAACACTTGACAAATTGCTTTTCTATAAAATGCATGGAAACTGTTAGAACAGTTCCTGCAATGACAGGCATGAAATATTTCCTGACTGTATACAATAGGTTACTTTTAATCTAACTGAGTGGGAATGGTATATGCACTGAAAATTTTGACTAAGCCTATTGATGCAGTTTTTAGGAATTATGATAAGGAGGGCATTTTATAATGTACATAGACCATTATGTATCTATGGATAATACAATTCTAAATTAGTCAAAGATTTAAAATAAAACATGAAGTTTTAGGATAAAGTGTAAGACTATGGACCCAGTTCCAAAAGGCTTGTTGTCAGTGTAATGACTTACTACATTGTAAGCTTAATTGTAAAACAAACTTATAATGGGGACAAGATTCCAAAAGACTCAATCTTGGTGTAAGTGACTTATTACAAACAAGTGAGAGCGCATTTTTTATAGCACCATATAAAAGTCTGATGCACTAACTGGTTCTTCACAATATGGTATGTTAATAAAAATTAAGAAGTACTGAAACAAGGAAGAAACATTGAGCTTTCAGAGGAATGCCAAAACATTTATGCACAAATTATGAAAGAGAGGTCATGCAAGGGGCATGCTTGACAGCTGTTTTAATATAATTTAAAGGTGTCTGCACACATTTTAAAATGCATAAAGTTGCAAAAATTCATTCCAAAGCAATTAGAATCCCTGTGGAGGATGAGACAAATATGTTATTTTTCTGGATTATTCCACAATGAGTAAAACAGTTGTGAATACATTTAAATGGAGTTGGATAGTGGTGCGTTTCCAATACTTTCAAACTTTCCTGTTACAATGTAAAAAAGCATCAGTAACTTGCTTTTTTTCCAGTAGCTTATCCCTAGGAAACAAACAAATATAAAAATGGGCTAGCACTTCTGAATGTTATATTTAGTAGTACGTATATGGCATTTGTAAGTTCAATAATAAACAGAAAATGTTGGCATTTATTTATTTTGTTGTTTTTTTATATATGTGTTTCTTTCTATTTACTTATTCATTCATTCATTGTTAATCTAATAAATGAACTGGTAGATGTACTATTTTCAGCAAAAATCTGGGACAAATTGGCAAAGACAAGTCATAATAGAGATCTAATAATCAAAAACAATAACATAGTTACAAGGCATAATCATATAATAATTGCTAAATTTACAAATGTGTGTCTGGTTATCACAGTCATAATCCTATGCATTTTAATGAGTTTGAAAGTAATTGCCAGGACATGGAATTTATATTAGAGCAATATAAGCTGCTGGGTGTAAAACCAGCATTCATCAGTCTCATGAATTATGAACCTAGGCATAGAATATTTACAATATTTACAGATGTTAATTCACTTTGGTGGGTGCTGTTGCTATGTATATAACACTATTGATAAAAACATTTCCTGACTTTTAGATTATATGTATTTGTCCTGGTCCCCTTCAATAAATACACATCACCACCAAATGACATTTGACGACCTTTATTAAAATTCCATTAACATAACTTCATTGATCAACCATTATTTTAATTTTATTAATCACAGCATAAACATTCATATAATGATTAACTAGGGCAGTGTGACCCCACTCACCCTGACCAAAGAAGCAGCATCCTTACCCCCACTCACTTGTTTTACTTATCAGGCAGTGTCCCACCACTCATTTTCATTTGCCACTTATTGAATCAAGTATCCAAACAAAGAAGCAATATCCTGACCTCAATTTGTTTAGTTTTTACTTATCAGACAGCATCCAACTGCTCACTTGCATTTTCCAACTCATTGAAATGAACATCAAGCACCAAAGGGGGAGCCATCCCAACTTATAACCACACAGGCCCCCAAAGTTCAAAAAACAGGGAGGGAGAGTGGGTAGCAAGTTCACACCAAAATGTGATTCTTTACTCGGTTACACTCACTTAAAACACATTAAGTCCCTCCCTGCACTTACCTCATTTCCTCCAATCATCCTACTTTAATATTTAACTTTTTCCTCCCCCAACTAGCTTTCTTCCCCTACCCTCTTAATTCCCATTACTAATTCTACCTAAGCCTCCACCTGAAGATGTCCCTGGACAAATTGATTTCTTACCGAACCTCATTTGTCCCAATTCCCTTTAGTAAACACACATCACCACCAAATGACATTTGACAAACTTTACTAAAATTCCATAAACATAAATTTATTGACTAACCAATATTTTAATTGATTAATCACAGCATAAAAATCCATATAACAATTAATTAGGACAGCATGACACCACTAATCCTGACCAAATAAGCAGCATCCTTACCCCCTCTTGCTTATTTTACTTATCAAGCAGCATCCCACCACTCACTTTCATTTTCCACTTATTGAATTAAGCATCTAACCAAATAAGCAGCATCCTTATCTCCACTCGCTTTTACTTATCAAGCAGCATCCAACCACTCAATTACATTTCTCAACTCATTGAAATGAACATCCAACACCAGAGGGGGAATAGAAGAGGAACACGCCTGCCCCTCTTCTCTGCCCACCAGCCTGACTAGGCTGTTCCCTGTCCTTCATACTGATATTTCCAATAAAACCTTCCAGTACAGACCTAACCGCACATTAAAAGGTTGAAGTCAAACGTCATCAATGTACTCCATCCTCTCCAAACCAAACTGGATCCCTGTCAAATAAATACCCAAAGCCTCCAGTTGCGTAAACAGCCAACATTAAACCAGTGTTCCCTTTCCAACACCAAAGTGATACCCATACCATTGTATAACCTCTGTAAATCAAACATATCCTCACTTATCCTACTACCAACAGTCTCTTCTAATTATTCCCTGGTCATTACCGGCCAAGTGTACCTCCAAAACACTAAAAACCCTAACACCATGTGAAACAAAGCAAGCCCAACTGCATGCCACCCTACCTAACCACAACATAATTTTGCCACCCAATGGATATAATGACAAAAATGAGATTTTATTTTCTAAAAGATCAATTTAATAGTAATCCAACCACTATACACACTATTATAAGGCAAAACATCTAATGACCAGAGTAGCATTTGCTGACCAACAAGCCACCCTCTTTAATGACTGAATGAATATGTCCATAAAGCCAATACCCCCAGATTGTAACTCCGTGATCCTCCATTTTCCAATGCCAACCCTCTCAACAAAACTTAGCTTGTCAATAGCCACAATCAGTCAATTTGCACACTATCAAACTTACCCAAAACTTCAAATATATAAACCACCATCCATGATTTAATAAAGTTACATAACTCTGCCACATGCACAACTAAAGTAATCAGAGCTAAATCCACCTTAACCAACTGTACTGCCTTACCTTGATACCAAGCCTAAACTAAATATCACAACAGTCCTTCCCACCAAACTCCTTCCTCCCCAGACAGCTGCAACACAACTTTAACAAATCTAGCAATGCCCTACTATATGCCTTCCTTTTAAAAGCTACCCCAGACTCCTGTACCAAGCATATAATCCTTCTAACCCACTCTGACACACTTCATCTACCAACACCAGAAACTCGTACCACTGCCATATTAACCAAATGAAAATGAACTGTTTTCCCTACAAATTCTCCTGCTAAACTTATGATGCCAGCTAAACTGAAACTTACTCCAAATATTCAACATCCCTTCTCCAATCATCCTTCCCTTCTGATGACCAATGATCCATAAACCAATCCCCCATCCCAAATTGTGCTCTCCATCCCAATCACATCTCCCAACAGTCCCAAATTACTCAGTTTTTACCAAATTTTCGGATCCAAAGAAAGGGGTGCCACGATTCCCAAGTGCCACCCCTTCATTTCAGATTCTTTTCTTTATTTTCTTTTATTTTTTTAATTATTTTCAGTTTGTTTTTCGCACTTTAGCTGATGTCATAGCTTGTGCGATAACATTAGCTCACAATGGCTACCAGCCTGTCAGAGATGAGCTTGTGGCACATGTATTTCTGGGTTTCCAGCTGGTTTTAAATGCTTTTGCGAGTGGGAACAGACAATTTTATTTTAATTAGCTGCTATCTGGACTGGCTGTTGATCTCTGAAGCTGCCTGGGTGAACAGAGAAAGCTACTACTGCGAGAAGATGGTTTTATTTTATTTTAATTAGTTGCTGTCTGGATGAACAGAGAAACTGCTGCTGTGAGCGGGCAGTTTTATTTTATTTTAATTAGCTGCTGTCTGGATGAACAGAGAAAGCTGCTGCTGCAAGCAGATGGTTTTAGTTTATTTAGCTGCTGTCTGGACTGGCTGTTGATCTTGTAAGCTGCCTGGGTGAACAGAGAAAGCTGCTTATTTAGTCAGAAGAACACAGATGTATCGCACAGGACTGAGAAGGATTTATCTTTTATGTGAGGAGGACTGAGGATGTACTGGGCTGCCTGGGTGAACCGAAGTCAGCTGCATATTTACTCGGAAGAACACAGATGTATATCATTGTCAGAGTAAGGTGTGTGTGTGTGTGTGTGTGTGTGTGTGTGTGTGTGTGTGTGTGTGTGTGTGTGTGTGTGTGTGTGTGTGTGTGTGTGTGTGTGTGTGTGTGTGTGTATGTGTGTGTGTGTTACACCTTGTGGCTAGAGGTATTTCAGGCTCAAAGAGAGCCTAAAGTCCCTAGCCACCACCATTTCTGAGCTTTGTCCAGATTTGTTGTGCTAAGAGATGAGAAGATCTATGGTGGGAAGTGAGAACAGAATTTGTATTCCCCCATTATTGGCTTTGTTTGTCCAGGTTGTTTGTGCTAAGAGTTAAGAGCTATGGTGAGTGAGAAGTGAGAACTGAATTTGTATTCCCGCATATTGGCTTTGTCCAGGTTTTTTGTGCTAAGAGTTTGAGAGCTATGGTGAGCAGTGAAAACTGAATTTACTAAATGATAGCCATTAAGTTTCAGTCTTCCTATTTTTTAGGAAACTGCTGATTTGGCATAGTGGTATGTTGCTCTGACTGTAGTGCCTAGGGTCCTGGGTTCAAGACTTGCCAGTGACATGCATGGTGGTAACAACATTTTATTCTAGCAACTTTCCAAAATTATACAAACAATTTTTAAAATGTGTCCCTGGTTTTTGACCCCCCCCCCAAAAAAATGAACTTGAAAATAAGTGAGAGAAGCTGTGCAAGATGCCTATGGCTTACATTACTGTCATTTTATTTATAGTGTGGGTGTGGAAGTAGACTTTTATCATGGAAATGTTCTGAATTGGGTAGTTTTGTCATTATTGGTTCATGCATTTTGTTTCATTGCCTACAGTACAGCCTATTGGAAAAATTTTGAAACAATAAATTTTAAATGCGCTCTAACAAGTGTGTTGTATTATACAAAGGAATATAACTTAATAAAGTCAGGAAGGTGTATCAAAGAATAGAACACATATATGTTTCTTGTTTTGTGTGCAAGGAGCCAATGATTTGTAAATGGCCCAAAGGTAATCTTTATTCACCACTGGCCAGATGCATTTTCTTTGAATGTGGTGTGGGTTTCCATGCTATTTCAATGAATGTGAGTTTCAAGGGCAGAGAAGTTTTAATGCCAAATCTATTTTCATTGAGACAGCATTGCTTTGTTTAGCAGATGTCAAAATAAAATTCAAATAATTATTGTAGAAGTAAATCAGTATGCACACATTAGTGTTCATGGTAAATGGGGTGAAATTACCAGGTAATCGGACATTGGAATGGCTGTAGGTGGTCAGTAGTGCCATATTTTGGTTGTCTGTTCTTCAGTTTGCATTTGAAAGATAATATCCCACGATTACATTGACATGGGTGGGGTTATGTAATTATGTATGCAAATTAGATGTTAATCAGCATACAGATTTGTACCTATTTTTCATGGGCCTTGTCCAGATTTTTGATGTTTCCAGGTTGAGAGGTATGATCCCACTACTGCCTGATACATTTGTAAGCAAATGTAGATCGATATGAACAACCCAATCCACCTGGCAAAAAGCCATACCACTAAACTGCTCAGCATTCAGTGGCACCCTTAATCTGCACCTTGCCCCTGGATTTTCCCCATCAACACTTTGCTTTCAATGTGTTACCTTCGCATTTGATAAAGAAAACCAACCAAGGCCTGCATCTGCTAGGAATCCCGGAACAATGCCTATGCTTAAGCCTTCTAACTTCAGCCTAGCCAATGAAACACCCATTTCCTCACATATCTCCCAACACCCCCCATACCTACAATGCTCCAAACTCTAAGTCTACTCTTAAAAGAAAACTTAACCTTCTCCTACAGTTTAAATCCACTCTTAGATCGCTTTTCTCCCTACAGTATGATTCCAGTACTCTTTAGGTACCTGAAACCTGCTTGTACTTTATAAAACATTCATGTCCTCAGTTTAGTATCAAAGGAAGGAAAAGACCACCCACTTTTTTTTTCTTACTTAAATTCTGACATAAGTTGCAGAGGAATATGTCCACACTTGCATGACATACCACAAACACAGAGAAATTTGTAGCCAGGGTCTCAAGCTGCTGTAAACAAGACACGAGAGGTGTAAAACCATTTCCCATTGTCTAAAATAGATTTTATTTTTTTTAGTTCTAAGGTGGAGTTTTCCTTTAAGAACTCCTCCATATAAGGTACCACCTCTTGTCATCCCAAAGGAAACATCAGATTAAGTCAATAACCTACCTGCTCACCATACCTACTCCAGTAAACCTTCCATAATCCTCTTCCTTCTTCTATAAAGAAAGAAGTAACCTACAAATTGACCCCTTTCTCCCTTGATTCAATAAAAATCCTTAACAAACCCATCTATTAGTTCTTATAGAACTGCTGAATCATGAAATAGCATGAAAATTCCCTTTACCCTGGTTACCCTGCAGACCAAGAAACATCAAAAATAGTCTACCCAATTCAGACTGCTGCCAAGTCAAATTAACCAACATGCCTTTCTGTCTGTCACCTGCACAGCAGAATACATACCCATACCCTTCAAGCAAATGTGCAAAACCTACCCACTACCCACAAACATTCCCCCATTCCACCCCTTAACTTTACCAAAATTGGCAAGGCCAAGGTAGTATGCTTCTCCAACCAAACCACCATATAATAAATGAAACCCATCACCTAATGAAGTTTAACCCCCACTTGTCCACTGTCTTTACTGTTTCCAATTTGTGATTATAGCAGTCTTTGAACTCTATCCACATCATTTCATTCAAATTATCCACATACTCCCACATTCCAAACCTTTTCTTTAACTAGAAGTGGTAGGTGAAAGGTTAGAAGATCCCTCCCCCCACCTACCCCAGTGTTTAGTTAGCGAATCACTCACTAAACGTTTTCCCAAAGTCAAATCACCATGACTAAATGAACAAAAAAAATTATGTTGTATATCTGTGACCTCACTGTATACTGGTCCATCACCCAGAGAATCCCTTGCAGCAGCATATATCACCTGTCGAGACCACTTCTTTCAAAACACCGTCTGATGCAAACTTTGCACTTCCACCATCCGTAAAAGAAAAGACAGGAGTAAATCCTCTATATAAAATCAGGACAAGGCATACTTTGACATAATTTTAAATATTGATGTTACAAATAAATTGCTAAAAAACAATATAATTATACCCTCCTGCCCCCCTATACCTCTGACACTCTCTTCTGGAGCATACCTCTCAAGTGAAACTCAAGACTAGGAAGATACCCCCCCACCCCCCAAGACTTAAAAGTTAACATACGTCCAAGCTCTACATGAAAGGAATTTTTTAACTGATATCCCCAGGAAATAGAGAAGCATACTAATATATCCTCCTCTGTATAACTGGAAGTGTTATCCTGCTCAGCAATTAAGGTAGAGTTATCGAGGTCCAGATTTTCAAACACACGCAGCCAATCCACAATTTGGAAGGAAACAGCAGTGCCTAAAGAAAAACAGTTTAGACACAAGCAGACTGGCAACATGCAGTCTCCACACTCAACACCTGATGCCCCACAGCACAACAAACCCATGTCAGCATGAAACTTCATTCCCTTAACTTTACTTTTATTTTTTTTTTTTTTTTTTTTTTTTACAGACGATTTGCTCCATGTTTTAGCTGTAGGAGGCTGGCAGTTAAACCTATAAAATTTTGTATAGATATACTTTATATATTTGACTTCTACTTCTTAAAGTGAAACTCATAAAGTGTCTAATTAGCAAACATATACTGTAAAGTAAGTACATTGTCACAAATCAATGTATTTTCTTGCTTTTAAAATTCTTAATTCAGGTCTTGAATCAGCTAATTTCAGAAATTCCCCTGGTATTGTTTATATTAAGCTTATTCAGTTTTTGATAAACACTCACAGTGCACATGGTAGCCAAATAAAAGTGGATAGCAAAGCTCCAGTGTATTATGTGGCAACCTTATCAAAGTTAGTTTATCAATTCAATCACACAGGTGCAGAAATTTCACCTTGTTGTCACATACTCAGAAAACAGCAAAAAACACTGTCTTAAAAACAATAAAAGCAAGTAACACTGCAAGCGGAGTCAGAAAACCCAGATATAATCCACAAAACACGTTTAATGAGCGCTTTCGGTAAGATCAATGTCCCACCTTCATCAGACAACAAGAAAAAAACTATGACATCATTTTATATACAATTATCTCAATTACTTAAATAGAACCTAATAAATACATTTTAAATATTATAAATAATAACTTTTATAAATAGTAATTTTCATAAAACTTCAAAAGTTAAAAATTGTCGATCATAATAAAAGTATTATAGTAAGGGAGTTATTTATGCAGCTATTTGTTCCCACTGTTCTGCATTTTATATTGGAAAAACCGAGAGAAAAATTCAAAAGCGTATTTATGAGCATATTTACGCAATTAATAAGAAGGATACAAATAATGCTTTAGCCAGACATGTGTTGTCTTTCCCTGAGCATAATTTTAGATTTACTATTTTGCAGCAGAAAAATGTTGATCCAAGAGGTGGACCGTGGCAGTTACTTCTAGAAATAGATGAAATCATGTGGCAGATTAAAACAGAAGCTTACATTTTTCCTGGTCTAAACAAAATGGTTTCTATTAAATGTATTTTAAAACGTTTAGCCCTGAATAGATGATATAATTTGTGGTAATACTTTTAGTTTTTCACTGTTTGTAATTTATCTATAATACAGTTACTATAAGCGTTAACAAGTTTAGTAATATTTCTAGTTGCCATTCAATTGCATTGGCACTTTTTCTTGATGGCATTTTGATAGTTTTTATTATGATCGACAATTTTTAACTTTTGAAGTTTTATGAAAATTACTATTTATAAAATTTATTATTTATAATATTTAAAATGTATTTATTAGGTTCTATTTATATTTTTACTTAGGTTTAATAGCTTAATGTATTACAATATTGCTTATTTTTTGTCTTAGTACTGATCCTGTTTCTGCCTAGGTTCAATACTTCTTTAAGGACAAGCAGCTTCTAGTATTCTATTTGATAATTAAGTAATTGAGATAATTGTATATAAAATGATGTCATAGTTTTTTCTTGTTGTCTGATGAAGGTAGGACATTGATCTTACCGAAAGCGCTCATTAAACGTGTTTTGTGGATTATATCTGGGTTTTCTGAATCCGCTTGCAGTGTTACTTGCTTTTATTGTTTTTAAACAGTTTAGTCATTTGCTTTAAAAAAACACTGTCTTACAAGGCCCCCAAACCATCCACCAAAATCTCACCTTTATTAATGTTGCTGATTCTCTTACAGCAAAAGCTGAGCAAACCCTCTTCACCAAATGTATGTCGTTAGTTAGTGACTTCAAACCTCCAACCTTCCCAGTGATTTGCCTGAAAGACACAAAATTTATAAGAAACAGATCCAAAACATGAGGCAAAATCTGGACATTCTGCAAAAATATGGACAGTTGTGAGGTATGTCCTCGAATAAGAGGACATTCCATACCAAACACCACTTAACTGCAACACTGAAAGGTTGGGAGCTACCATGCATTTTCTACTATGATATCCGATAATGAAATATCCCCAGAATTAAGTGAACCCAGTGTCACTGATTGCCCAAAATCCAAAACCACAAACCCTATGAGGAGCAGACCAACAACATGAATCAAAATCTAAGCATTTTGTGAGAATTTAGACAGTTACGAGGCAAGCACTATAGCCCTCATAACACAAATATGCCATACAGGATGGATGAGCAGAATGCCCATCACCCACACACACCACACTCGAGTCAACAGCAGAGAAGCTCCAGGTGTATCTGCACATGTGCAGCAAAGAACCAATGTCCACAACTTCTCCGAAGTTCGTGAATCTGCTGCTCTACAGAATGCACACCACTTCAAGAATCACTCAGTCTTCACTCCTTGTCTAGCACATGAAGAGAAAATTCTGCAGCTACCAGGAGTTATCAATATTAAATGATGAACTCCATAATGAAAAACACAAACATCTTTCTCTTGAAATCTGGACAAAGCCATACTTCAACCTCTTAAAGCAAGAAATCTGGATAAAGCCATAAATAACCATGGGACGAAAGTCCAAAATCAAAGAATTTTTAATTATTGCTCTTACAGACATAGAAAGTTAATACCAAGTTGTAAGCGTATATGCGACCAAATAACCAAAAATATATACTGAATATACGCTGAGAAGGACTGTAGCTCACTGCAAATGCTTACTTTCAAAAATCACTTTTAATAGAAAAAATAAATAAAAACGAACCCCTGAGGGTTAAAACTATTTTACACACAGGTTAAGCGCTTTCATCTCCTAACTGCAGACTTCATCAGAACAATGAAATGTGTCTTTCTCCCCACTATATAATACATTTTCAAAAAAATCAAGATCTAGTGAGAATGCTCAATCATTGACCTTCTCATGAATAAAACATAACGTTATAGGTTCATAGGTTCATAGGTTCATACTAGGCTATCTGCCCTAGGGCATTTATAAGCCTAGCCAGAATGTGTTTGGCTTTCGCCACCCATTTTAAATTTATTTTGCTATGCCCTTTTTCGAGGTTAGTATACTGTGCCTCTGTCTAACAGTGACACAGAAGTGATACCCGGGGTAAACCTACGATCTCCCATCCACTCATCAAGATTCCTCTTGAAGAGAGTCAATGAGGGACTCTGCCTAACCTGGACTGGGATGTTATTCCAGAGTGAAGGGAGCCTCTGGGTTATGAATCTGTCCCTCCAGCATGTCCTATTTATTTCAGTGCTGAGGTTCAAGTCTCTCGAGCGCGTAGCTCAATGGGATTTGGATTTTCTGAGGTGCAGCATGTCCATTAATTCCGGGATGGACATGGCTTTATACGTCAGGCACAGATCGCCTCTGAACAGGCAGTATGCCACTGAGTAGAGCTGGAGTTTCTTTAACCGGGCAGCATATGGCATCTGTTTGAGCCCTTTGATCCTCTTGGTGAGGTACTTTAGGGGTCTTTCCAGTTGCTGCAGTTGTCTGGTAAGGTACATCCCAAAAGGGGCATTGTACTCAATTATGGGCCTGATGAGGGATGAGTAAAGAGGCACGATGACATCCCCTGATCTAGACGTGAATCCCTTCATGATTAGGTGGGCTATATAAAATGTTTTTCTAACCACTTTGGCCACGTGGTTGTTAAATGAGAGATTGCTATCAACTTGGGTCCCCTGGTCCCTAATTACTTCTTCTGTACTTAATGGATTACCACCTATGTGGTAATTTGTGGGCACTTTGTTTTTGCCAAAGGGGATGACTATACACTTTTTGGCATTTAGCTTGAGGCCATGGCTCTGGCACCAGTTGTCTGTTTCTATGAGTCCCTTGTGTCGGCTGGAGAGTCGATTATGGCGCCCAGTTTGCAGTCATCTGCGAACTTGGTCAGCCACAGTCCTTCCGTGTTGGCCTGTACCTCCAAGAAATATATACCAAACAAGAGAGGTCCCAGGACTGAGCCTTGTGGGACACCACTTGTAACTGGTTAGGAGTCTGACATGGCTCCAGCAATTCTAACCATGTGGGTTCTGTCCTTGAGCCAATTTGCAATCCATCTAGTGACATAGGGGTTTATATTTAAGCTGGTGAGCTTATCTATAATGCCCGAGTGGGGTATTGTATCGAAGGCTTTTGCGAGGTCCAGGTAGGCTGTGTGGACCACCTTCCCCTCGTCAATGGCCTTGGTGACTGTTTCAAAGAAATCAACCAGGTTTAAGAGGCAGGATCTGCGCTTAACAAAGCCGAACTGGGTAGGATCCAGTGTTTGTAGGTCCCCAATATCTTTATTTATGAGGTCCATGATGATCCTTTCCATAGCTTTGCAGACCAAGCTAGTCAGGCTTATGGGGCGATAGTTTCCAGGATCCGTTAAGGCACCACCTTTATGGAGAGGGACCACTTTTGCTGTACGCCACTCTTTGGGCACATATCCTGTAGTAAGGCTGAGATTAAACAGTAGTTTTATGTTTGGGTTTAGCTCTTCTTGGAGTTCATGTAGGACGCAGCCCGGGACACCGTCTGGTCCTATTGATGCTGTGTTTTTTGCTTTGGAGAGGGCGGCTCTTACCTGAGGATCTGAGATGTCAGGGGGGGCAGCACTCTGCTGGGATAGATATTTGCCTTTTTGGTGGGGAGGGGGGAGAGAAGTTTGCGCTGAACCTGTCAGCTAGGATGTTGGCAATGTCTGTGGGTTCGGTGTATTTTTTGTCATTTTGGACTAATTCTGAGCATATCTGGGAATTACCACCCAGGTTCCTAACATAACTAAAGAAAGCCTTGTGATTATCCTTAGTGTCCTGTGCAATTTTTCTCTCGAAGCTGGCCTTAGACAATTTTATGTGTGCCCGTAGTTTTTTGCTAAAACTGATCAGTGATGCCTTCCCTTTTTGGGATTTTGCTCTATCATTTAGTAGCCTCCTCCTTCTATTGTCTTGTTTGGTTATGGCTGGGGTCCACCAGAGAGGACGCCTGCCTTTGGAGGATTGGATCTTGGTTTTATTTGGGATCGGATGATCCATGCATTCCTGAAGGTGTTCATAGAATGCGTTTATAAAGGATTCTGTGGTCTGGGCCGTATTTTCCACAGGCCCGGGGGCTTTGAAGGATTCCACCTCAGTTTTGAGGAGTGTGAAATTTGCTTTAGAGAAGTTTTTCACTGTGGTTTTCTGGGCAGGGAGTGGGATCGGGATGTGAATATCCAGTGAGATTAGTTTATGGTCTGATCTTACCAGTGAGGGATACACTTCTGGTCTGGAGCATAGAGTCCCCAAGTTGGTGATGATCAGGTCCAGTATGTTTTCCCCTCTTGTGGGAGTGGTAACAAGTTGTTCCGTAGCATTTGAGTTTATAAATTCTAGGAACCTTTGGGCTAGGGTGTTGGAGCTAGAGTAATGCTCCCAGTCTATGTTTAGGTAGTTGAAGTCGCCCAATATAATGGTGTTTGGAGAGACCTTCATATTTTCCAGTGTTCTCAGGAAGGCCGAGTGGGGTTCCTGGGTTTGGGATGGTGGTCTGTAGCAGGCTATAAACTGGAAGGCAGTTTTACCCACTGTTAGTTGCACATGGATAGTCTCTGATGCTTCGTGCTTTGCCACAAACCTGGAGGTGTGGGTATCTTTGATGAATATCGATACTCCCCCTCCTTTTGTGGTTCGGTCCAAGTTTTGGGGCCGAAAAGCATGGTATGAGGTATAACCTGGTAGTGCTGGGGAGCTCTCGGGAGCCTTGAACCAGGTTTCTGTTACTGCACAGATATCAGTGTTCTCCATGCTAAGGAGAGTTTTGAGTGCGTGCATCTTGAGGTTTAGACTTCTGGCGTTGAGTAGCATTACTCTTAGTTTCTGATCCCTTGTGATACCTATGGAGGTGGGTTTGTCTTTTGAGCCTTGCCTAAAAAAGGCACAATGGGGGTAGCAAGAGCCTTTGCCAATATCCGAAAGCCCAGGGGTGACAGGTGCAAGCCGTCCCTAGCGAAGCATCGTGGCTTGTCGAGCATGTCATCCCAAGCTGACAGGCATTGGATCCCCTTTGAATGACACCAGTACCTAAGCCAATTGTTGAAATTGATCATCTTGTCTTCATATTGTGGCATCATTCTTGGTGAGGGTAAGATGCTACTCAAGGTCAGGGTCATACCGGCCTGGGCTACATGCTCAGAGAGCTCCTTTATGTCTCTTTTCATGTAGTCCAGGGAGGTACATCTCAGGTCATTCACACCAGCATGGACAATGAATGAGTCATATTTGTACTTGCCTTGGAGTGACCTGAGTGCTTGTGTTATGTGGCGGATCCTAGCGCCCGACAGGCTGCTCATCGTGACCCTCTCCTTGTTCAGCCTGGTGAGTGGGACGTCAGTGTGCCTGACGATAGAGTCACCTATTACAAGTGTATCAGGTGTGTTGTTTAGTCTTAAGGACTGTGACTGTTCGGCACACTGGCTTTGTGAGATATGTGTTGCACGTGTTTTGTTTTGGGGTAGCGGCTGCGTGGGTGTCTGCTTTGGAGGTCTCTGCTGCTTCGGCAGATCTTTATTTAGAGCCTCCGAGTATGTTTTTGTGTGATTATGTGTTTGGTTTGCTGTCATGGTAGGTCTATGTGAGACTGGAATTGTAGTGAATGTGGTTTCCTTCTCCTCCTGACTGGTTATGCCAGTACTGAATTGAGAGAGTTTAGCCTCCAGTTTGGCTATATGGTTGCATCTCTCACATGTGTTGGAATTTGTTGGGAGGAGGAGAGGGTTGTCTGTGTACATGAGGCAGTTGTAACATTGCCTCAAGATTCCCAGATTCACCAGCTGGACTGGAGAGGAGATTGACAACTCACCTTTGGACATGCTAGAATAATATTGGGAATTCCTTAATAATTGAAAACCAGGGCCAGTGGGGAGTGAGGGTGTAGTGCTTTTAATTGTTAGTGCAGACTTATATAATTGCTTTAGTGAGCAAGTGCCAGGTAACTTAAGTGCAATGTGTTACAGGTAACTTAAATGCAAAAATGACCAACAGTAACTTTCTTTCAAGTGAAACAAGGAAATAAGTACAGTAAGCAATGCAGATATCACTAGTGATCCACAGAAGTGCTGAGAAGCTGCGTATTAGGTGGAATTAGCGTTCCAGGGAAATAACAAGCAAACAAACAACAAGCATATAAACAAAGCTAGATTCAGCAGGCCTGGATCTAGTCTGTGCTACAGCAAACAAGGTGTACCAATTTCAGTAAGATACAGTTCAAATATTCAGGCACTATAAACCTTTAACCAGAAATTCCCAGCTCAGAAGGGCAGAGTCCAGCCTCTTCTCCCACAAGAGTGCAGACCACAAAACTTCTTAATGTAAAATAACTGGCCTGAAGCCCAAGTGCTTAAACCAGAACTAATACACTTTAAGAATAACAGACACTGGGCTCTCAATCAGCAGTTCCCAACTTAGAAGGATGAAAGCTACCTGTCCTGCCACCACAGTGCATGCCACAAACCTTCCTAATGTATAACAACTGGTCTGAAGCCCAAGTGCTTAATCCAAAAGAATTAGAATGATAGCTACACTTTAATCAAGTTACTACCAAGCAGTAATAAATACAATTGAATACTTTAGAGAATGCCTGGATTAGTGCTCAAGTTACACAAACAAAGCTAGATCCAGCAGACCCGAATCCAGTCTATGCCACAGCAAACAAGGCGCACCAACTTCAGTAAGAAGCAGTTCAGATATGCATGCACTATAAGCCTTTAACCAGAAATTCCCAGCTCAGAAGGGCAGAGTCCAGCCTCTCCTCCCACAAGAGTGCAGACCATGAACCCTCTTAATGTAAAATAACTGGCCTGAAAGCCCAAGCGCTTAAACCAGAATGAATACACTTTTAGAATAAGACACTGAGCCCTCAATCAGCAGTTCCCAACCTAGAAGGATGTAAGCTACCTGTTCTGCCACTACAGTGCAGACTACAAACCCTCTCAGTGCAAAACAACTGGTCCGAAGCCCAAGTGTTTAAACCAAAATACTTAGAATGAGTTACACCAAGCAGTAATAAATACAATTGAGTACTTTTAAGATAATGCAAAAGTAAAAAAAGTAGGTAGAAACACAAGTACAGTAAAAGAAGATGACATTTTTTTTTTTTTTTTTTCTGAATAAGTGCTGAGATCAAAGAAACAGATTTGAGTGCTGAAACTAGAAAACTGGCTAGTTATAAGAAAAAAAAAACTAAGCTAGAAGGCTTCCCTCCAACACAGAAGGGCTTGGGGGCTCAGAAGCCTACAAATATTCTATACCACTTAACAGGAAAGGCAGGAAACAAGCTTAAATTTTTTTTTTTTTTTCTGTTTCTCAGATGCTTTCTTTGTACACAGTAGGAGTGCCTGAAATCAGAATATGATCTCACTGCACTCAGTTGAGTGAGCAACTGAGATGGGCCCAGAAGGAGTATCCAAACACAAATTTACAAGAGGGGCGGGCAGTTGCAAGGCCACTAAGATTAACACCAAAACAAAAACAGGGAGGGTGGTGAGACTAACTGAAAAGCAGAGTCAAAACTTCCAGTTCAGTTAATATTCCTTCCACACAGTTCATTAATTCTGCTCATTCAGCCTACACAGTTTTATGTTACACCGTGTTACCATACAGTTCCTAAGTATACCTATAAAACAATCACGTCTATATGTATATTACATTTTGGTATAAAAACACATCTATACATTTTTAAATAATTTGACTTTACATATTACACTAGTAAGGCCTTTGGGGTTGATAGTTTCTTATGACCAGAGACGATCCGCCCTTGTGCAGGAAAATAATCGTTGCAGTCTTCCATTCATTTGTATGATGTTCATTTGGAATCTGTAGTTAAATAGTGATTCTAATGGGCTCAGTAGTTCACATTTCATACCTTTAAGCAGACATCCTGGAATATTATTATGTCCCAACAATCCATTGTTTTTTATCTCAAATAGTGTATTTAAGTTTTATTCCCTAGGGATAGTTTTACAGTTGAAGTTGAGAGCATTTCTTGAGAGTGTCAAGGGGTGAAAGTTGGGTCAAATTTGAGCTCAATGTATCAGCCAGTAGATTTGCTATATCTTCTGGGTCAGTATAAGTGGTTCCATTTACAGTATGTTTGGCAGATTGCTGTGTAATGCCCTAAGCTCGGGAGGCTACTTTTACACCACATTTGCTTTGGTAGAATTAATTAATCATTTGAGTTGCTTACAAGGTTAGAGGGAGCTCTTTCCTTCTAGGGGATCTTGAACATGATTTTCTTCCTTTTGTTATGCGACATATTTATGTTGTGACTTCACCTGGTTGGCTTTCTTCTTGAGTTTGTCCAGTGCTTATTTCTGGTAGGTACTGCTGCTTCTATGCAACATTCCACCATGCTGGTGAGGACTAAGGCAAGGTTGTCAGTGCCCTTAGTGTGCATATGGACTAGCTGATCTGGAGCTTTCATGTTGACAAAGTTCTATAATATTTAGGTCTACAAGACTGGGGTCATGTATTATTCCCAGTTTGTGATGTGGTAGTTAAAGTCACCCATGAGCATGGTGTTAGGTTGAATGGAGATTGACCCTAGTTCATTTAAATATGAAGTATGAGTTTTCTAGGTCATAGAGGAAATCCTGTAGTTCACAAAACTGTGGTATGAAACTTAGCTTATGGTGAGTTGTACATGAAGAAGTGCATCATATTACTTGACCAGACTTGAGGTGTGAGTGTTTTTGATATAAAGAGAGATACGTTCACCCTTTGTCCCTTTCTGTGCAGTAACTTGTCTAAATATATAGAGGGCATTATAACTGTATACTGCTAGTATGCTCTCTGTGGCTTAAAAACATGTTTCAATAACTGCACAGACATCTATATACTCCAGAATAAGAAGAACTTGCTGGGAGAGGAGTGCTTTGTTTAGACTTTTGGCATTCAGAGTTGCTGCCATTGGATTGTCTATGGTAGTTTTATTGATGTCGAATGGTTTATCAGGTTAGCAAGACCTAAAACAAGTTTTAGCCAATATTCAAAAGCCTAGAGCAACAGGTACAGACCATTACTGGTGAAGCAGTGCAGTCTGTCAACCATACTCTCCCAGGCCAACAAATATCATTCCTACTTTAACTGACCCCAAATGCTAAGCCAGTTATTAAAGTTATCTTCTGTTTATATTTTGGCATAATCCTTGAAGTAGATAGCATTCTACTCATATCTCAAACCAGCGTGGGGCACACAGTCCAAGAGCTCCATCATATTTCTTCATATAGTTTGGGGAAGTACATCTCAGGTCATTTACAGTAAACTCAGTTAACCAACATACATGGGAATTGGTAGATGCCAGATAACTGTAGTTTCTGGCTGCTTGAGAACTACTATTAAAACTAGGCCTGTCTAGTTCTGTACCCTATACTATTTGTTTGGTTTGACTTGTTCTTAGGTTGGAGAGAGAGGGAATTTATTCCTGTCTTCCTTTTTAAAACTCTAAAACTCTAAAAACGTAAGTTATGTTTGTCCAGGGGAGACAGAAAGTGCAACACGTGAAAATTGTACTGCATTTCTTCATTTTTTTTTTTTTGGGTTGCTTGAGTTCCGATTAACTGAGAGTTTACTGTACACCATATGGACTATGACTGAGTCATACTGATGCTTGTAGTTCAATGAGTTGTGTGTGTATGTTATCTGATAGATCTTGACCCCCTAATAGGCAGCTAACTTTAACCCTCTCCTTCCTCAGCATGGTGAGTGGGACATCTGTGTGTTTCACAGTGGACGCTATGTTGACCAAAATATTGTATTGTGACATTTTCTGTCTTATGGGCTTAGATGCTAAGGCACAATGAGATATGTGTAAATGTCTTATGGTGGCCATTGCTGCAATAGTGTATTTTTTAGTTTGTTGGGGATACTTATTGTAATTTTTCTATGAGACCTTTGAGGTTTAGGTAGCATACTTTTATAAGCCTCAGCAATTGATGGGTATGTGAGTTTGTCTTGTAGTTTCTGTGGTGGGTATTGCATGTTGTGTATTTCTGATAAGCTTTTTGGGGAGTTGTAGTAGTTTGACCTGAGAGCTTTGCCTCCAGAGACAGTGTATAATTACATCTCTCAAACACTGTATCAGATTGTTTGAAAATTAAGTGGTTGTCAGAAAACACAAGACAGTTTCTACATTGTCTCAAGAAGCCAAATTCTATCAAGCTGGCAACAGAAAAAGTAGGAAAATGCAGATCCATTGTTTCATTTATCTAAATAGTGGGTTTTAATGGGAGTGGTGCCAAAGGGATATTAAAGTAAGGCTCTTATCAGTGATTATAATAAATCTCTTAGTTCTCGTCTTCTTTTGCATGCAACTACTGCCAGGGTGAACTATGGGATTATATAACACATCTGTTTGGATACTTGTTGGGTACATACCTCTCAATTGCAGAATGTCCACAATTGAATCTCATATTTTGGTCTGTTTGTCATAAAATGTGTGGTTCTCTGGCAAACCCTTGAGGAATGAAGTTACTAAATAATGACTGTCATTTCAGTTTCAGACTTCATATCTTTCAGAAAATGCATGCTACCACAAAACCTTTTATTATAGCAACTTTCTGACTTTATAAGAGCAGTATTTAAAATGTACCCCTAGTTTTGGGCCTTTGTCTCCACTCCTCCCTATTATTTCTGGCTTTGTCTAAATTTCTTGAGCTAAGGGATTGAGAGCTATGGTTAAGTAAGACTTACAATCTTATTCTAATCTTGTACAGCAGTGCTCCTGTTCATGCTAATCACGTGCTCACTGGGGAGCTACACAGTCAAAAACTCTTAAGGGTTAGTTTTCTAGGGAAATGAAGATTCTGAGTACCTGCACCTATATGGAGCACCGCTAACTACTGCTGAATGAAGGTTGGTGTTGTGCAAAGGTGCCAAGTTTATGCAAGCAAAGAAAAACAGCAAGCAAGCAAAATAGCCAACTGTCCTGTCTGTCCAGTCACCAGAAGCATACCTTAAGGTTTCTTAATGATTATCAGCACAGAAGCAGACCAGGATACTCTCTACTCTCACAAGAGGACAGATCTAACTTTCTAACTTTGTAAAATGAAGTCCAGTATGCAATAATTAACTAAACTAAACAGTAAAAAATCAGCCAACACTTAAGACTCAAGAAGTACAGAAATTCAACAGTTGATAATAATGAAAAAAAAAGTGCTTTAATGTAGCTAGAATGGAACAACTCTGCATATAATGCACACATATTAAAGTAGTACTAGTGTTTTTCCAGATAACATATTAAAGCAGTACTATTATTTTTTCTGATAAAGTGCAACATAAATCATTTAGCTGTAGACAGACCTGGATACATCTCAACAGTAAAATAGAGTGGCAAAAATAACAGCATAAAATTAGCTTGAAGTGCCAAAACTCTGCATATAAAGCACAAACATATCTGTAGCATTTGTATTTAGTATAAAATGGATGACTTCCTGTGGCTGCATGACACTGACATGCTTTTTTATTGTGCATTTGTATGTCTTACATCAGTGTGATCAGTGCTTTGATTCTTGATAGTTTTCGAGATTTACAATTTTCCCTTTCAATTTCTTGGTGTAACTAAAGACTAACTTATTATTTCTTGTAGCCTTTCGGAATAAGATGTATTCAGAAATAGTTTCGGAAGACTTGATAAGACAAATAAGTAGTTTATGTACCTTTTTAAAACCTTGACTTATTCCTATAGTGAAGTTTCTTTTTGAAAGCTAAGAAGCATATTATTTTACTTCGGTATGACTCATTAATGTTATAATTCCACAATATATTTTTTTATTGAATTTACTTGCATATATGCGTCTTACTTGTGTTTGTTCACTAATGCAGAACTTATTGCCATAGAACAGAGTGCGAGTATTTTTAGCAGACTTACTTGGTGCTTTGTGGATAACATCCTGTTCTGTTTTCTTAAGTATGTAATATATTGCATCAGAACTTTCACTATATACCTTAGGAAGGGTAATGCATAAATCACTGGTGTTTAATATACTCAGGCAAAAAATATTGATATCATATCCATTCTAGTCATTGGAGTATAACCCGAGTTGGAGGGTGAAGGAACCTATGTTTGTTAGTAGGATATCTGGGATATTGCTATCGCCAGTTGGATTTTATACTATATTTTCCATGCTGCTTTGATAAACATAGTCAATGAATATTTGGTCATATTTACCTCATGTTGAGAAGTTTTCTCACTCAAAGTTTGGCTAGTTAAAATCTACCATTAAAAATGTATTTATTTTTACATCCTGGAGTTAGGCAATTATCATGCTGTGTAGGGACACAGATACTATATGGTGAACACATAATTATTATATTACATAAAGTTATATTAAGTAAAACTGATACAAAGTAGGTTCTAGTCCTTTGTTGAATTCCTGATTTTAGGTTATCTTTTTCCACAGAGTGAGTCACCTATTCCCTCATCTCTGCAACAATGCAAGAAGAAACATCCTGGAATTTGTGATATACATGTTGGGTCAATTCATGCTTCACTAATGGTAGAGATATTGACTTCCTCCAAGCAGGGAAAATCTTCTAAATCGACAGTATGAAAAACTTATAAACTCCAAATACCAAAATAAAGTGACAGGATAAATAAAATATGAGTCAGAGTTGCAAGCAAAAAACCCCAGTCACTCACAGCTGCAGGCAATAAAAGTCTCCTGTTTTTAAACACAAATCCAGTGTAGAGTAAAATTCAGTAGAAA
>NC_056749.1:354728982-354816482 GCF_019279795.1 Protopterus annectens
AATAAAGATAAAATGGAGCAGGACTGTAACTTCTTTTCATCTGAAGAGTATTCCTTTTGAAATTAGCTAGGCTTAATAAAAGACTCTCTAATTGCAGCTGGTATTTGATGGTTGAAGGAGAGTTCACTTTTCATGAACATTCCTTCATCTCTATTGACAATATCAGTAATGAAAAGGAGAAGGATTTTGTATGGGCAAATTTTTTGGAGCAGTTTTTAAATCTTTGGAATAAAATACTTTAAAGATTTCTGTATTATTAATAATGCTATGCCTCTTTCTATGAAAGATCTGTAATGTTATAATTGGCAAATTAAAAGCATTAAATGACATTACATATGCAGTCCTGTGAGTAAACCAGTAGGTAAACTGCAAGATATAATAAGTCAGGATAAGTAGGGGGTAGTTTTTATCCTGACACAAACATTCTTTATCAGGAAACCCAGAAAGGTTTTTTTTTTTTTTTAAAGATTGGGTAATAGGATTGCAAGAACCACTGCAGTTTATAAATGTTAGTTGAGTTGACTTAGAAAGGTATCAACTGGTAATGCCTTCATGTTTGGAAGTATTTTTAATATGATCATAGAATCATAGGAGGTTACTAGGCTAATGACCCTAGGGCCCTGACAAACCTAGGCAAGATTTCACTTATTTCCATGATAAGCACCAATCACTCCTGTCCAAGAGCGGCATAGGTGGAACCCCTCGTGTGAACTTACGGTTACCCATTCAATCGTCCAGATTGCATTTGAAGAGGGCCAATGCGGTGTTTTGTTTGACATAAAGCCAGACTCTGTTCCAAAGGTGTGGTAACCTCTGGGAGGCAAATCTGTCCATCCACCAGGTTCTGTTAATGTCACATACCAGGTTAAGGCCATTAGAGCGAGCAATCCGTGTAGCATTTGACTTACGATATGCAGCATTTCTAATAAAGCAGGGTCAAAGATTGCCTTATATGTCAGGCAGAGATTGCCTCTGAGCAGTCTGTATAAAACAGAATAAAGTACAGTGATTTCGGATGTTCGTCATAGGACAGATGCTGAGGAGCTTGAATTTTTCTTGTGAGGAAACTTGATGGTCTCTCCAATTGCTGCAGGTGCTTGGAAAGGTACATACCAAAAGGTGCGTTGCACTCAATTATTGGCCTGATGAGGGAAGAGTACAAGGATGTTATAACTTCTTTTTTTCTGGAGGCAATGCCCTTACTTTTGAGATGAGCAATACAGAATGCCCTTTTTATCACTATGGAGACATAGTGATCAAAGGTAAGGTTGCTGTCAACCTGTGTGCCCAGGTCTCACACCACTTAGTGTGTACTTAGAGTATTGTTATTGATGTGGTAGTTAGCAGGAACACCACTCTTACTGAAAGGGATGATAATACATTTTTTGCATTGAGTTTAAAGTCATGAATTTTGCACCAGTCATTTGTTTGTGTAAGACCATGTTGTAGCATGTTGACATCGTTTGGTGATTCTGTGACAGCTCCCAGTTTGCAGTCATAAGCAAAATTTGTAAGTCACTGACCTTTAGTTTTAGCTTGTACTTTGGAGAAATAGATTCCATACAGCAGAGGTCCCAGGACTGAACCCTGTGGAACACCACTGGTTACAGGTCTGCTTTTGGAGATGGATTCCCCTATTTTGACTATATGAGTTCTATCAGTGAGCCAGTTAGCAACCCATCTAATGATATATGGGTTGATTCCCAGCTTGGTGAGTTTGTTAATTATACCAGAGTGGGAGATAGTGTCAAAAGCCTTGGCTAAGTTGAGGTATACTCTATGCATGGATTTCCCCTCATCAAAGTCCTTAGTGACTGTCTTGAAGAAGTCCACCAGGTTTACCAGGCATGATATCCCTTTGAAAAATCCAAATTGAGTAGGGTCAAGTGTTTGGAGGTTACCAATGTCTTTGTTGATAAGGTCTGTGATGATTCTGTCCAGGGCCTTGCAGATAAGGCTAGTCAGGCTAATAGGTGTATAGTCCCTGGGGTGAGTGGAAGCACCACCTTTGTGCAAGGGAATAAAGGTGGCCTTTTTCTACTCAGCTGGGATGAAGTCAGTGCTTAGACTATGATTGAAAAGAGAACCCAATTGCATAGAGATGGTGTTGAAGACCTGCTCTTTAGAGATACATGGTAGAGGACAGGTAGTAAGATGTGTTGAGGTAAGTGTAGCGAGGAAAGGGGAGTGAAGTTTTCACAGAACCTGTCAGCTAAAAGGTTAGCAATGTCCACAGGCTCAGTATACGTGATATCATTAACATTTGTACAAATATAATTAAGGCTACAATAGCAAAATAAATTACCAAATCATAAAAAGACACACTTTATTACAGATTTATGGATATCAACAGAGAACAATTTAAACTTGGCCTCTCATTATCAGCTGAGATCAGAAAAGCATATTGTATAGCCCATTTATTTCTAACTCCTAAATAATTACTTTATCGGTTTATTTACTAATATTGTCCATTAGTAATGTAGTGTTGGATTTTGTGTCTTTTGAACAAGTCTCATAAAAGAAATAGAAATAGTACAATTCTTTAATAAAATCAATTTGATGTTATAACAATAAAGTTTCTAGAAGGCCAGTAGTTAAACATAAGCTTACCATTCAAGCCTATGAATGCATGAACCTAAGAAACTGATATCAGCAAACTGTAGAAGGGTATTTATATAGAGGACTATGACCAGGTCTCCATTTGGAACTAGAGTTTGAGACATGAATGCCAAGAAATTCACTTCAAGAGCAAAGCTCAAGAGATAAATCTTGGCATTCAAAAGCATATAATAGTGGGTTAAGATTGGAAAACCCATGCTTAGCTCTTTATAGTGCTTGGAGCTTTATCTGCTCCATATACTACCAGTCATTAAAAAAAAAAGAAAATATAAGAGTGTAAAATGTTTTACCAGCTGTGAAAGCCAGTTAAGCACTTAGTGAATACTTTCAAATAGTGGCATACCTTTCAATTTCTTTGCCTAAGAATTATGGATAAATCAGCAGAATTTGTATCAACATGTATTTTTTGAACAATAAGAATTTTTAAATTCTAATGCCTGACATTATTGATTGTAGTCCTTGGTGATTTAACATAAAATCAAAACTATTAGGAGAAAAAGGGATAGAAATGTGAAGAAGAAATGGTCATGTTCTGCATAAACATGAACAGCTGAGATGTACAGCAGGCAGCAATGAAATGATCCTATGTCAGATGCTAAAACAGCTTTTAAAAGCTGATAGACCCTTTATTCTGCCACATTTGTTTGTTTATAATTGTGGCTGAGGAGAACCAGTAGACAACCATGGGTATGAAGTGAAGTGCTGTAGCAGCAGATAAATGATGATGGTGTGCAGGGGATGGGGAAAACCACCGGACATCACAGATTATTGTTTAAAGTGTTGTATTAGCACCAAAGTTACTATGGGGATTGGGGGGGCTATACACTCTACAGTGTTTATCAGTACTGACATTATACCAGGAACCGGGTCGGGAGAGGTTACACTCAATACCAGGGAATGCTTTATGTGCCATGATGGGACCAATGTCACAATGGGGATTGGGGATTAGTGGGATACATTAGACACCAGGGATTGCTCCATAAAGTACCGTAAGGCTCTGACTGATGTAAATGATGTAATGGGGATGGGGACTCCATTAGACACACTCTAATGTGCTGTAATGTTACCAATGGCAGCAGGAGGATGGAGTTGGGAGAACTAATGCTCACCACAAATAAGTTCCATAATGGAACACACTTCATAAGAGCAATAGGAAGTAGGGGGAATCACTGGAACACCAGGAATGACTGTTTAAAGTGCTGTAATGGCACTGACAGTGTAATGGGGATTGGGGGTGGAGGGATACACTAGACACCAGGCCCTAAAACATATATGCTATAATAAAGTATTACAGTGATGGGGGAATTACAGGAGGGTAGGGACAACTACAGGGTATGTGGTGTTTGTGTGTGTGTGTGTGTGTGTGTGTGTGTGTGTGTGTGTGTGTGTGTGTGTGTGTGTGTGTGTGTGTGTCTGAGACTGGTAGGGGGATTTCACTGCCTGCATGAGCAGTGGGTTGCTACCATGATATGCAGATCAGCTATGATTTGCACATTTGGGTAGTAAGTGCGATTCAGGAAACATGCAAATTAGCTGGTAACCTTTGCACACAATAGTCTTACTTCATTGTGCCTAGCATATTCCTGAATCGCAAATGGGCTTGTCTCATTGGAAGGGCCTTTCTTGTACTAGGAATTTTAATGAATTCCTTTGTGTTTTTAAACCTGCCTACTACCAAAAGCATATCTAGCCACATGGTGCTGCACTGAATTTGTACTAAGCTGCTCATTTGTAATGTATCCTTATAGTACATATAATTGTTTGTCGCATATTATACTATATGTACTGTGTAATACTTATACTATGTTTATGGAGCTTTAATCGCCAGGCTTCCACTGAAAATGGGCTTACCTTGGCCCAGTGAACTATTCCGGTAAATAAATGCAAGCAAATAAATAAAGTTTAAAAAAAACACACAGACACACTAATAAGCATTTCACACAGTGCTATTTCTTTCTGAATACTCAAGTCTTAACTATAAAACATTTGTTATGATTTTTTGGACAAATGTATTAAAAACTCAGCTTGCTTATTTCTGACTTGCATATTAGAAGACAAAGAGTTCATCAGTGCCACTTCAAATATCCGAATGCAATAACTGGATATACTGTTAAGTATGTATGCATGTCAGCTTTACAGCTACATGCCAGCTTTACAGAAACTTCCTTATTAGCAAATCTTGAAAGATCTAAAACAAAGATTGGTTAACATGCTTGCAAGAGCCAGCATATTATATGAATCTTAGTTTCACTTGCACTGGCATTAACTACTAATACCCTCATATTCATAAATATTTTTATCAATAAGAATTAAGGCACTCTAACTGAATGTGTACTATCTTGTTCCCCATTTACAAGTACTGATTCTACTCTAAGCCAAGGCCATCTATTAGTATAGTCCTACAACATTTACAAAGGAATTAATTTTGACTAAATGACATGGTGTTTCCATCATCCTTTCAGGGAACTGCTTCATAGTTTATTTTAAGTGAAGGTCATAATAGTCTAAAACATGGGCACTTAGAAAAAAAAACGTTGGGACATCTGGAGGCTTTTTTGTTTATGATCCTTTGCCAGCAGCTTTTTTATTTCTTCAAAGAATTTAAAGTGTTGCCCTTGGGCTGGATTGCATAATCGATTGAAGCTTATTCAGCTGCTGAACACATAACAGGTTATGCAAAGTCATCCTGTCAATTATGTCCTGCAGTTCTTAGCATAAAATATCAAACCCTGGCTAAGAAGTATTGTAAGACTCCTGTGGGCTTCTTTTCTCAAGAGGCAGACATTACTTTGACCAAAGCAACTGTAACAACATCATTTGACTTCCAAATAGTTGTTTTTACATTGCATTTATATACTTTTTTCTTTTGTTAAACAAGTGAACCCTAGACAAATGGCACAAGTAATTTCAGCTGCTTATCAAAAGAATATCTCAAGTAAAACTGTACCATGTAAGAGTAATATTATCCATAATTCAGGCCATTTACCAAAGTGGCATATAACAGTAGTAGACTGCAGAAGGGAAAGTAATTAAAACAGAACATTTGGTTACTGAGACTTATTACTTACTCATCAGAGTTTACATAAACTAAATAGGAATAATCTTTAATCAAGTCAGTAGTCCAGAAAAATGCAAAACTTCATTTAGCACTGCTGTATATCTTAAACATATTCTTATACAGGAGAAAGCACTTCATGAAGGTTTACACTGAAGTCTCATTTTGATTATGACAGGAAGGACATAATAGGTTACAAGACCAGCAAATAAGGCATGTGATCACTTCATTTTAAAAAGGGCACAGTTCTGCAAAGACCTGAGGTCACTAAGCTGGCTTTTCTGTCTGCATGAGAGGTACCTTATTAGAAGCAGTGTCAGGAATTCAAAGAAGAATGTCTGAAAATTAAATATCTTATGGCAAGGACAGCTACCTCTTCTGTTGAGAGTAATGATATACTCATCTGGAAGAAGCAAAAGTGTTCACTGCTTAGAGAAAATGGAATAAATCTGGAGATTTTGTTTAATGTCACCCACAGAATATGGCAGCTATATATATATATATATATATATATATATATATATATATATATATATATATATATATATATATATATATATATATATATAGATATATAGACAGATCTGTGATAAATAGGATACCCCATTCCAGAAGTAAAATAAGATTACATATCGGTCATGATGAAGAACTCTACTGAGCCTATATTGAACTTGGCTAAGACTTCATCCTTTTATAGAAAAACTGAAGTTGTTCAATAAAGAATATAAAGTCTAATCAATCCAGATCCCACAGTACTTGATGGGGGATGCAGCCTCAGCAGGGAGGACACATTCTCATTTTGACACATTTCAGGGGATTATAACAGGTAAACATGATGTGTAGGGAAGATATTGATAGTGCTTTCCTTGACTGCAGTGTGTACAGCTAGAAACAGAGTGGAATCAGGGTATAGCAGAGTATCAAAGGGAAGCATGCACCTGGAGTCAATACATACAGGGAGGACTAGATTGGCAGCTTCTTTAGCAGTTTAATTTACATATTGTATGGAGTTATAATCTACCCTGAGGGTTGTACAATTACATGCTGGTCTCTTATTTGACCAGCACACTAATCTAGTGGAAATCAAGATTGTGCTGCACAGAAATGTATCACAATCACAAAGCAAGGACACATCTCTTAAGTGCAACTAGACAGGAAACATATTTTCTCTGCAGATTAACAACCAAAGGTGGAGGTTTTTTTAATGGTAACAGTAGTAGGAAGGCTATTACCTGTCATAAAAAGAAGACAGCTGCATCCTCAACATAGGTCTTAACTGTCTTTCATTGTCAGTGTAGCTTGAAAATTTGCTGTAAGTTTTTGGAGCCTCCCCCCCCCAATAAATCCTCTGACTTGTGGTAGATTGATTGTCTTGAGATCCATTCTTAACTGTAGGGATTATCCATTAATTTTTAGGGAGAACATACTAAGGTGGGCCCCTCTGCTTCAACAGCCTTCAGGAATGGGTAAGATATTAAACATAATGTGACATGGTCTCTTTATTTATTTTTTTTTGTCTCTGCATATTTGGGGCGATGTTTCTGCTTACTGGGAGAAATTGTGGAGAGTTATGGTGGTCAGAAAGGTTAGGACTTAGGAAGGAATCACCTTGCTGTCTGCAAATCCTGAGGATATAATGCAGACAATAGGGGAAAGTTCCAGGATAATGAGAATGACGTACTGGTATTGTTGGACTAGAAACAGTGGATAAATTTAACTGGGAGGTGCTATAACTCCATGCTGTGATGTGGGGACAAAAAATGTAACTGTCTGAAAAAGAAAATGAATTAAAAGAAGCAGAAAGAATGAATGTGGAGAAGATCTGAAAATTACGGGTGGGGGAATAGAGATAGATGAAGGCAGTTAGGGGTCAATATGAAAATGTCAGTCAACACTGCAGAGTGAATATAGACTGAGATGGGAAAGGAGAGAAAGCTGGGGTTTGAATACCAGAAACATGCAACCGGCCAAAGGCAGAGACATTTCTGGATGTCAAAACCAGCCAAATTGTATTTACATCACAATATTAAGCACACATGAATACTTTTAGGAGAACAGTTTCTGTCTCTAGCTCAGGATGAAGGGAGGTAGTGTGAGTGGAATACAGGTATTAAGGGGGCACAGAAGGGGATTTATACAAAGTACTGATGTGGAGTGTTGGAATTGTTTTGCATGCCATTAAGAAGGGAAGAATCCAGAGGTAATTATGAAGGCAAAGGGTGTATGTAGATTCATTGCAGGAGACTAAGCTTAAATGGAATAAAATGGAGACATTGTTTGGTTGTGACAATGTAATAATAGGTATGAGCAAGGTGGGGGAAGGAAGAGAAATGGTTATGAAGAGTTGAAATAGATTGAAGGATAGAGATACATCTGAGTAGAAAGTGATGATTGTATGGGGTGTATTGTAGCTGTTACTAGAGAAGAGAAAGTGTGGAATGTAGATGTTAGTATGGCTTAGTTGTCGATTTTAATGACCTTTTAAGTATCTTTTTTTGCGGTATTAGAAGAGGCTATTGATGATAAATCGTGTAAAATAAATCATGCGTACTTAAGTGTTGTGACTGATTCAGACATATAAGTCTTATATATGAAAAGTAGGTGGCCTACCTTGGCTAGAAGAGACCTATAATGGGAAGAGAAAGATGTGCAGCCAGCAGATTTTTGTTGGACATGCCTAAGAAACTCAGCTTAATTATGTTTTTCTTTAAAGTATCCAAATACAAAGAAATAGGTTTTACAACTTCTTCACTAGAAGACAGTTACTGGAAAAGGCAGGAACTGGAAATCAGGTGAACAGTTAGTGGGATCATGCCCATGTTACATTATGAATGCCAGAGGAGAAAAGAGGTTGGAATGACATGGCTGCATTGAAAATGGGTATGAATATTAAAGGATATGTAAGTGTTATTGTAGAACTTTGTTTGTCAAGGTCTGAAAGAAAACAATATTAAGAAGCAGGGGAGAAGCAAGAAATGCAAGGCATGAACACTTCAAGATGAAGAATGTTGAAGTGTAAGTGGAAAAAGTATATGACGGAAGAACAAAGTGTACTTGGAATGAGAGCTGAAGAGTCTGTGATGTGAAACTGTTGTAGGCACTGAAACACTGTATGGTAATTAAGAGTGTAGTCTGAGGTGGGGTATCAGGATCAGGGAGATGAAAATGGAATAGTTAGAAAGGGATATGATCAGCAGCAAGGATTTTAAGGATTTTTCATACAGGGAGGGGAGCAGTAAGGGTCAAGGACTGTGCAGTGAAGAAAACAATGAAGAAACATTACATACATTAGGACTACTACTGTGGTTTTCCTATTGTTGTCTTCTGGTTGAGCCATCAGCATCAAGCATTTGTTCTTGGATACATTAGGACTAAAGATGAGAATAGGGAGAGCGCCTGTCTTACTTAAATTGAAAACTTTTGACTTATGCTCACTAATCTTATGATAAATCTCTTGAGAGCATCCATTTTCAAAAGAATTTAATAGGGGGTGTAGTGGAGGGTTGAAACAACTCTTTTTCTTAACACAAACATTTGTTTTCAATTTAAGTAAGACAGAGAAGTGTCTTTTGGACAGGTTCAGAGGTAACACCGATATCAGGTTCATGAAACCTGATAAGGGAGGGGGCATGGTAATAGCAAACACAGAGGATTATAACAATAGAATCTTTAGCATGTTGCAAGATGAAACAAAATATGAATGTGTTTCTAGGAATGAAATTAACATTTCTTACAGAAAGATTAGATTGCTGTTGGAGGATTCACTGTACCAAGGTGCAATTAACGAGGAGATATTCAATTTTTTGAATGTTGAACATCCTACTATCCCCATAGCCTTTGATATTCCTAAAACACATAAGGATGTTTATGACCCCCGTTACAGGCTCATAATTTCTGGCCTGAACAGTATTACCTACCCATTAGGAGTATTTATTGACCGTATGGTCAGAGAGGCATTGGTACCTATTGACCATATTTTAATTGACTCATGGGATTTTCTCAGGAGGATTAAGCGACAGTACTACGACAAAAATGTTTGTTTTTCAACCATAGATGTGGTTGACCTTTTTACCTCAATACCACATGACAAGGGGCTTGAGTTCTTTTATGATGTTTTGGTGGAAAAAACTAGTTTGAGTCACAGTATGATCAACTTCATTCTGGAATTGATGGAAGTGATTCTTAAAAACAACTTTTTTTGTTTTGGTGGTGAGTTTTTCCGACAAACAAGGGGTGTAGCCATGGGAAACAGTTGTGCCCCACTGTTTGCCAACCTTGTTATGTTTAAATGGGAAACGGAGTACATTTTTGGGTCACCTTACAATGGAAATTGGTCAATTTACCTCAGATTTTTGGATGATGTTTTTATTTTGTGGAAGGGTGGTGACTTACACAATACATTCTTGGATTATTTGAATGGAATTTGTGATTATTTTAAATTCACTGGTGACAGTGGAAATTCTTCCATCAATTATTTAGATGTGAAACTAATGAAAGAAGAGAGTACTAACAGTTTCACTTCATGTGTATATCGAAAACTAACATTTTCTAATGACTATTTGGAATTTTCAAGTAGCCACCCCATATTTGTGAAGAGAAACATAGTAAAAGGGCAAATGGTGCGAGTTGCCCGTATGTGTTCAAATTTTGATCTATTCAAACTAGAGGTGGAAAAACTGGTCAACATGTTTGGGGCTCGAGGTTACCCATTGAGTTTTACTAATAACATAAAGGACCAGGTGTGTTTCGAATGGGGTACTAGATTTAAACCACTATTAGGTGAAGATGAGGAGAAGGTTAGTCAAGATATACATGTAGATATAGATTTTACACAAACCATGGTATTAACCTATGGTGAGACATCACAATGTGTTAAAAATATAATTAAAAACAACTGGACGATGTTTAAAGGGAATACGGAGTTGCTTAAAAATATTGGTGATAGCCCTCAATTTACATATCGGGTGAATAGGAACCTAAAGAACCTTTTAGAAAATCCAACATCTGATAAAAGAAGTCTTAGAAAAGGTACTCACAAATGTGGGGCCTGTGATTATTGTAAATTTATCATTGACACTCCCTCTGTTTCACTTGGACCTAACCAAATAATAGTCAACTTTGTGGCAGGTACATGTACCTCTCAGGGCTTAATATATTTAGCCGTTTGTCAGACCTGTGGTCACTTTTATGTTGGAAAAAACAGAAAGGCATTTGAGTAGGAGAATATATGAGCACATGTATAGTATTTTGAAAAAGGATGACAACAACGCCCTATATAAACACACTAAAGTTAGCCATGCTGACCATTTTTTTAGATTTGGTATTTTGGAAATTGTAGGTAAGAACTTTAGGGGGGGTGACTGGGGAAATCAGTTACTTCGGGCTCAGGTTAGATGGCAGTTGAGGTTAAATGCAACAGTTCCCCCAGGTTTAAACGAACACATCAGCTTAAAACCTGAATTGAGATATCGAGCAACACAGTTTTGATACTGGTTTTAACTTTTCATTCAACCTTGACAACCTCAGTTTTTTAAAAAACTTCATTTTTTAAAAAAACTTCATTTTTTTAAAAAACTTCATTTTTCAGAATAATACATTTTTTATTAGAAAGATTTTTTTATTAAAAAGATTTGTATAATTGAATGAATGTTTTATAAGATAAATAGTTTTGTTTGGGGAGTTTAAGTTTTTAAGGTTAAAAACACACTGTCACTTTAATTTTGAATTGGTTCTTTTCAATTGATGGTATTAGGTACATATAAAAATGGTGCTAGTACCTACTATTAATTGTTCTGATGAAGTCTATCGACGAAAGCGCTTGACCTATCCTGTGGATTATTTTACCATTTTGGATTGTTTGGATTGCTGACTCGTTTTGTGTACAGTGGATCATTTTATGTGGCCTGAATAAAGGTGTTTGTTATATGGTGGTCGTAGGTTTTTGGCTCAAGGAGTGGTTCATTGGATGTTATTAGTGGTTGTTGCCACTCTTTTACACACCTTTTTGGTTTACTAACATTCTGATAAATGTGTAATAAAAATCTAAATAGCCCTTGCTGTTCTTAGGATGATTTATACATGCTCACCTCACAAGCCATTTTAATTCCCTCTCATAGCCCTGATAGCAGACAATTAATGCTTAAATTTACTTCCTTTGTCTTATTTTCTTTACACATTCACCATTTCATAGCCTTGGTAGTGTGGAGGCTCACACCCTATGCACCCAAATTCCTCATGACCTAACCTGCAGTACTATTAGTATTATTTCCTAACAGACAAATTCTTCTGTTCAGTCTAGGTGGTAGATAGGCTGACTTAGTCTTCTTTAGTATTCTAGCCCCCTCCCCTTCATTTTCCCTCTGCTCCCTTTCTTTGCACACATATTTTCTTGTAATGTAAGGCTAGGTGGCAGACATGCTGATCTGCTCACACACATATTCACCACACCCTCCCCTCATCTCTCCACAGTCACTTCCCTCTCTTCAGTCTAGTTGACAGATTGGCTGAAATAATCTCTCTCTCTCTCTCTATGCCCACCATCCTCACTGTATACATGCACACATACAGATAATCAGCCCTATTCTCTTACCTCCTTTTTCTTCCAAATACACCTCATTGTTGCTAGACAACTCCCCTTCCACAGTTACTTTCATCCCACGAGTCGAGGTAGCAGATAGAGTGTTTTTTTTTTCTCTACTAGGAAGAATGTAGGCTACTCCTGCCTCTCTCTTTCCTCCATCTCCTTCTCATCCTAGGAAACAAATAGGCTTTTCTTCCCATACCCTTTAACTCTTACATTCTGAATGTCTTACGCAATCAGCTGACTCACTCCAAATCTATGCCAAGGGTAGCAACACACAAAGACTCTCACAGTGGATAAAATATCTCTTCCACATCCCACTTGAGCTTTTGTAGTATTTTGATTGCACTATTCTTATTTAACACAGCTGTCCATTATCATGTTTCTCCCTGACACTCAGCCCTTGTAGCTTTATTCTCTTTATTTCCTCCACCACTATGTGACAATCTCATCTACTCTAATATCCTCCACCCATTCAGCCTGTTATCCCTGACACTTGTCATTTACTTTTCTTCCTCTTCGTATCTCAAACCCTCACACCTCACTGTTTAACACTACACGTTTATCTCTCTCCTTGCTGTACCCACTAACCCTATTTCCACGTCCCCTTTTCTTTACTTTTCTTTTCTGCTGTTTTGCCTCCTAATAACTGTCCACATAATTACCTTGCTTCATCTCTTCCTAGTTCACACCCCCCCAACAGGCAATGAACAACTCTTCTCCTCCTCCTCCTCACTCATATCTGTCTAGCAAATAACTATGATTACCTCAAGACTTTACCTCTCATATTCCATTACTGTTACTTTACTTAGTAGTCTGAGTCTACCTTGCTGATAGATTCTGCCATAATCACTGATGGCCATTCGCAAAGGCCATACAAAGTCCCCATACAAATACCCTTAATTGTCCGCCATTGTTCTTAACTGCTTATCATTACTTCCCTAAAGCAGTACGTGTTTCAGATCCACACTCTGCAACACACTGCATTCCCTTCTTTCTTTAGAAAATAACAACCATAACAACCCTATATGTACCTGCAACCACCCTGTTTAACCCCTCCCTCTCCCTATACACATTTTACCACTAAGTCCGATCTATAAGACCTTTCCTATTTCTATAACTTACTATATCTATATGCTCTCCCTTCTACACCCTCCCTCTAGATCACTACATCCCTTCTCTACTACTTTCTTCTTCTGTACCATCTCTTCCTCTGACCTGAGGCCCCTTGTACATACACGTTTCTCTTTTTTTATGCCTGCACTAGTTTCTTCCTCAGATCTGAGGCCCCCTGCACTTACACAATTTCTCCTTCTAGCCTCTAATCTAAAAATGCCATATTAACCTTAATTTCCTTACTGCATTCCTCTTGATTTATTATCGTTGTTTTTCCTTTTACACCCATATTATTATATTTTTCTATACTCCATGGAGTACATTATTTTTTTCTTATCCATTGTATTCATGACATTGTTTTGCTCTGTATTATTGTAAACTTGTCTCTACTTTTATGTCTGTTTGGGGCTATTCCCCTAGGGTCGTCACTGAAAAAGGGTAAATTCTTACCCAGCTGGACCAACCCGGTTAACAAAATGAATAAACACTTGACCTCCCTAATCGATTACCTTGAGCACAAACTTCATAGCTCTGAAGATATCCACTCCATTCCTGGACCACCACAATCAATACCCCCCACACACACACACACACACACACACACACACACACACACACACACACACACACACACACACACTAAACTTTATCTCCTCCTCTACCAGTTTCCATGATCAAATCAATAATGGTAAAGGTAGAAACAAGAACTTCAAAAACAGCCTGCCTTACCAAATGTAGTGTAAATGACAAATATGCTAAGCTTGATGTTCAGTTTACCTCTGAAATTCCTCATATTCTTGCCATATCAGAGACTTGGCAAAAAGACAATTTCTGCCTAACAATCATCATTCAGTAAAACTACAACAGCCTCCATCATTTTAGATGTGGTCCTATAATGGGTGTCATGCTTTTAAGCAAACACAATAAAATCTACCCTTAAATATTCTGTTAACTCTTCTGTATCTATCCACATGTGGAGGTTTTCTCCCTGGGCCTCCACTGAAAATGGACCTGTATCCAGTCAGACTGTCCCGGTTAACAAATGTAAAATAAAATAAATAAATACATTCTTAACTACAACAAAGCCAAGCAAACTGGGTAACCATTTGAAATGTCATGGAGATGGAATGGTTGGCAGAATTATCTTACATATACCAAGTCCGAGATGGCCATTACATGGAATATTGCCTCTTTTTCCAAGGCACAGCAATCTCATACTTGGTATATATAACTCTGGGGCTTGCTACCCAAATCAGGGGGGTGCAGGTGGGATCATTCCACAAAAAAGAAGTTTAAAAGAGAAGATGGATGTTTGTAAATCGCTCCTGGATTTTCAGTCTTTTCTCTCTCTCTTTTGGCACTTAGCATTACGAGTGACAACATCTCAATAGAAAGCCAGCAAACTGATGTCAAGGTCCCTAAACAGATAACAGCTAACCTAATACTAGGAAAGCACACCCACTTCACCATTGCTACTCTTTATATTCCTGCTCCTTCCTCTATCAACATTATTAAAGGCCTACTTTTAGAAAATGTTTCTAAATTATACCATAAATATCATTATATTAAGAGACCTCACTCTAATTCTAATTGAGAGTAAACAATGAAAAATAATGCTACCGGTAAACCTAGAACACCTAATTCAGGACCCTACCAGAACAAACCTTCAATTACGAAAGCACACATTTTCTGACCTTATCATTACAAATATGGACAATTGATGTAAAAATTAGCATATCATCAGACTGCCTAAGTGTATTCTACCCTGTCATCTCCTCATGGTCACTTAAATCATTAATGTTCCCCCCAATATTCACTGGTCATTCTTTCCCTGAACATAAAATACCCATCCTAGATCTTCAACTGAATAGCATTGATTGGACAGCTTTTATTTGCTGAAAGGTCTAGAAGACATCCTTCCATGCTTCACTATATGTCTCACCTCATTTCAAGATTTCCTATTACGTATTATACACAGGCAGGTTAGAGGGCGGCAGTGCCCATGGCTGCTGAGTAACATTACAACTCTCATGAAACAGAGCAATGCTGCATTGACAATCTGAAACCAAATTTTTAGACTTCAATTTGCACTAAGCCTATTTCTGTCAGAGAAACCAAACCAAATCATAGTTGCTACAAACTCGTCTAAATCCTCTTGACTTAATAAAGAAGCAAATGGTTGCCCTATCAAGCTCAAACACTTCTGAAAGGAAATGAAGCATTGTACTTTTATTAATCCCCCTTACTCGAGTAGCTCTATATGTAGCAACAAAGGCAGCAGTGCAGCAGAAGACTTCAAATCCTTCTTACCTGAACAGTTAAAACTATGACCAACTCCTTTCTTTCTTGCAACTCAACATACAACATCTCTGACTATAGTCCATAGCCTCAATGGTGTCCCTTATCTGACTATGCAGCGATCATCCAGTTCTCTGAGCTCTCTATAAGGGAAACTAACAGCCTGCTAAAAATTCATAAAGTGCAGCTTTGCCAAATTATATACTCTCCACAATACTTTCCCTGGAAGAGCTACTGACAAAGTATCCGAGCCACTGTCTTATATTTACAATCTGTGACTTGTATCTGGAATTGTACCTTTGTCCCTAAATCATCCATCATAATGCCTTTCCCCAAAGGTCTTTTACCCAATCACATAATAACTTTTGAGCTATCTCCAATCTTTTCACCTGTCATCTAGGTATTTTAAAAAAATACATATATTTTTATCTGTCTAGCTATACATACAAGCAAACACTCACATTTTTGAGACTGTATAAATTAAACTGACTCTGTAAAGTGTGTTTTGTTTGTACTGTGTTGTTGTAAATGGTAATCTACAATCTTTTACTTGTTAAGCCTGAGTAGAAGATTGTGAGACTGTATAAATTTAACTGACTCTGTAAAGTGTGTTTTATTTGTACTATGTTGTTATTAATTTTGTTCAATCTGTACATTATGATGAATGCATGTGTAACCACCTCTGGAGCTTTTCTTCCTGGGCCTCCGCTGAAAATGGACATGTATCCAGTCGGACTATCCCGGTCAACAAATGTAAAATAAATAAATAAATAAACATTAATAGCTAGTGCCTACTGTCAGATAAACAGAATATATTCAGAAATGCCTTTAGCATTACAACAGCTTTACTTACAGTGACTGGCTTCATTTGCAGCAACATTAATGACAACCTCATTACTGCTGGAAAATTTATAGATATGACTATGGCATTTGCAACAATAAACCAGAGCATGCTAATCAAGTTGAAAAAAAATTGAACTTAGTCCAATTACTATGAAGTAGTCTCAAAGTTTCCTAGAAAAAAGAACATCTCAGTTGCACTCCAATAGCCAATTTTCATCCCATGGTACTCTCAACACTAATGTTCCACAAAGCTTAGTTTTAGGTTCAATTCTGTTTTCCCATTTTTTTATTCCAGACTATACCAAGGTTGCTCTAGTGACTTCCTATTGAAGTCTTGATACTCAGCTTGCAGAGTCCCTAAAAAAGACTGAAAATGAAGGAAAAGCGCAAATATTAACCATTGCTTTTCTCCTTTAATCTGGTTCTTAGTAAGGATAAGCCCCCTGCATTCCCTATTGCAGGGGGACACCTTTGACACTCGCTCACTGTACATATATATAGGTTTAGCATCAACATGTCGCCATTACAAACAAACTCCTGTACGTAACATCGAAAGAAAGAGTGAAAGTAAAAATGTACATCATGACACAATTCAGAAGATTCAACATTTTCGCCAAACAGAGCAGGTGATGTCCATATAGGAGCTCAGGTGGGTGAAACTACTACACCTCACATCATGTTTCAGTGGGGGGGCTGCTCCCCCCACACCTCCTGCTAACTATATATTCCAACTCCGAGATTACAGTACAGTGAGGAAAGGGATGAATGTCTCAAACTGCACTGTAGCGTGCTCTCTACGCACACGCACAGACTCTGAGACCAACTGTAGCAGCCAAGGGGGGGTGGTGTTAAAAAGAGAACCTATGTCTAAGATGATAGATTTTAAATTAAACAATTTTTTATCAATAAACCTTATGTATTGTGATATTCATAGAAGTGTTTATGGTGCTAGCTGAATATGAATTTTTTTCCACTTTCCTTGTTTCGTGTGGTTGATGTTAAAGACCTATTTTTAGTCATAACACATGAAGTAGGTATTGAATGGATCAATGAGGCATTATCTATGGAAATGTTTTTTCTTTAAAGACATTCATTTAATAATAAATTATGCATATACCCCTTATGCCACAATAACAAAATTTTATCAGCCAGTCTGACCAGTTTATTCAACATTCCATACAGTAAACCAACATATAGCATAACTTTTTGGAAACGCAAAGATCAACAATAACATCTATGCAGTCACATTAAGGACAGTGTTAAACTACTCACTTCTTAAAGACAGAAGCAGTAAAACAACTTTTCTCTGTAGCACCCATGCCACTCAAATTAGACCTTAAACATTCCACAAAGAAAGGGGAATAGAAGGGTTCTCTCTCAAGACCCCTCTAAATAGAACACCAGCCATTCCACATAGGCTACTTCCCTTTCTTTCTCCACTGGATTGACTTTCAGACATTGTAGCATATCCTTTACCAGCATGAAAATGTTCACATTAAACAGATCAAGACCCACATTACTCAAATGTACACCATCAGATCTGTAGCAATAAGGAGGGGGTCTATATTATAAGACCGGCAGTTGAAAACATCAAACAACATATGGTCGACACTATATGGTTGATGTCTTCAAATATCGACCTTATAAAAAGACAAAAAAAGAAAGAAAAAAGTACCTTAATGGGTTTAAGCAGGGAGGCAAGCCGCCAAGCACCCCCACACCCCCACTACTTAAATATACCAACTTTGACACCACACTACATTGCAGTAAATGGAAATCTCCCCTTACAGAGATTTCCGTTTACACGCTCAAGATTCTGAGCATTCGATATTCTCATGCTGACAATGTCAGATTCAACACTTTCAAGAATATAATATAGACCCAATAAGGGTCCTTGTCAGCAAAATCCCAATGTGGCAAAAAAACCTAATATCAAGGGAAAAAGCCACCCATGAAATCCTTAAACATCAATCGAATTCAGTAGTTTTAAAACAATGCGCCTTCCTCCAAACTAATTAGGTGTAATTTCAGACCAAGGAAGCCAAAACCCTTGGGCACCTTTGTCTCCCAGTTTCTTTGGTTTCCTTTTGTTTTTTTTTTGTATTATTAAAAAAAAAAAAAAAAAAAAAAAACAGTGGAGATTTTCTTTTCGCCATTGTTTCCTTTACACATCACCTTCACGTCATTTCAGTCATCACCAACAAGCTATGAAAAGCGACTACTTTCCTGATTTAAGTATTTTTTGCTGTTTTTTTACCTGAAATACCTTTTCTTGCTTACCTTGAACAAGCTTAAACTGTTTTATTTAACTGTTTGTTGCATTATATATTATCTGCACTTAAAGTTTCATTTAGTCGAAAATTGGTCGAAAGTTGTTTGTTTGTTTGTTAATTTAACTGATGAGGCTGCCCACTAAATTGTGCTAGCCTCTGTAACTGATTTATTACTGTTTCCTGCATTTCTGTGTGTTTTCTATCTCAAAAACAAAAAAAAAATATCCTTGTTTTCCCGCCTCTCCTCGACTAGTTTAGACCAGTATACAGGCTTTGCTGTATTCTGGGCTGTGGTGTAGTTCCTGTGGTGTCCATTGCCTTACTTGGATAGAAGGAAGTTTCTTTGCTCACCAGTGGGTGTGGGGAGCCTTGAGCAGCCTATCTGTCCCTGAAGGAGTGACCTCAGCACAAGAGCTTGTAGTAATTGGTTGTTTTGGACCATTTCTAGCTCTTTTGAAGTTCCCTGTTTAAAATCCGCCTCTGAGCATTTTTTTACTGGCCATACTACTCAGCAACAACTCCTCATGGTCGTGCAAAGTGGTCCTAGCAGCAGAGAACTGAGAAAAGCGACTACTTTCCTGATTTAAGTATTTTTTGCTGTTTTTTACCTGAAATACCTTTTCTTGCTTACCTTGAACAAGCTTAAACTGTTTTTGTAACTTGTTTGTTGCATTTTATATTATCTGCACTTAAAGTTTCATTTAGTTGAAAATTGGTCGAAAGTTGTTTGTTTGTTTATTAATTTAACTGTTGAGGCTGCCCACTAAAGTGTGCTAGCCTGTGTAACTGATTTATTTCTGTTTCCTGCATTTCTGTGTGCTTTCTATCTCAAAAACAAAAAAAAATCCTTGTTTTCCCGCCTCTCCTCGACTAGTTTAGACCAGTATACAGGCTTTGCTGTATTCTGGGCTGTGGTGTAGTTCCTGTGGTGTCCATTGCCTTACTTGGATAGAAGGAAGTTTCTTTGCTCACTAGTGGGAGTGGGGATCCTTGAGCAGCCTATCTGTCCCTGAAGGAGTTACCTCAGCACAAGAGCTTGTAGTAATTGGTTGTTTTAGACCATTTCTAGCTCTTTTGATGTTCCCTGTTTAAAATCCGCTTTTGCATGGCTTTGCGCGGTTGTGCGCATAGCGCAGCACCGGTTAAAGAAGGTTAAACTTTTTCTGGCTCCGCCAAGTCTGCTCTTCAAATTTTCCCTTAAGAAAGCTTTACTCTTATAATAATCTAGTCCAATCGCTTTATTATAAGCCTAGCACTTGTTCTGAAAACCTCTTCTAAGTAAGCACTCGATAACTGAAGTAAGCACTACATCCACCTACCTTCCCTGTGAGTACCCACTTCCCTTAAAGGCACAGCACTCCCTTATAATATTCTAGCATGTCAAGTGGTAGATTGCTGGCATCCTCTCTGGTTCAGCTGGTTAATCTGGGAGTCTTGAGACAATGCTACAATTGTCTCATGTACACAGACAACCCTCTCCTCCTCCCAACAAACACAAATACATGTGAGAGCTGCAACTATATAGCCAAACTGGAGGCTGAACTCTCTCAACTCAGGACTGGCAAGACCAGACAGGAGGAGAAGGTAACCACACACACACCAAACCCAGTCCCACATAGACCTACCACAACTGCAAACCAGACACATAAAAACACAAAGACATACTCGATGGCTCTAACAAAAAACTTACCAAAACAACAGAGGCTCCCAAAGCGGGCACCCAAAAATCCACCACCTCAAAACATAACACATGCATCACATACTTCAATAAATCAGTGTGTCAAACAATCACAGCTCTTAAGGCCAAACACCATGCCTGATACACTAGTAATAGGTGACTCTATAGTCAGACACACTGACATTCCACTTACCAGGCTGAACAAGGAGAGGGTAACGGTGAGCTGCTTATCAGGAGCTGGGATCTGCCACATAACACACGCACTCAGGTCACTCCAAAGCAAGTACAAATATGACTCCATCATTGTCCATGCCGGCATGAATGACCTGAGACGTACCTCCCTGGACTACATGAAAAGAGACATAGAGGAGCTCTCTGATTATGTAGCCCAGGCTGGTATGACCCTGACCCTGAGCAGCATCTTGCCCTCACCAAAAATGATGCCGCAATACAAAGACAAGATGACCAGCTTTAATAATTGGCTCAAATACTGGTGTCATTCTAGGGGGATCCAATGTCTGTCTGCTTGTGATGACATGCTGGACAAGCCACGCTGCTTCGCAAGGGATGGCTTGCATCTGTCACCACTGGGCTTCCGGATATTGGTTAAGGCTCTTGCCTCCCCCATAGTGCCTTTTTTAGGCAAGGCTCAAAAGACAAACCCACCTCCTTAGAAAACAAAAATGGAAAAAAATTAAGGGTAATGCTGCTCAACGCCAGAAGTCTAAATCTCAAGATGCAGGCTCTCAAAGCACTCCTCAGTATGGAGGACATCAATGTCTGTGCAGTAACTGAAACCTGGTTCAAGGCTACTGAGAGCACCCCAGCACTACCAGCCTATACCTCGTATCATGCTTTTCGGCCCCAAAACTCGGGCCAAACCAAAAAGGGAGGGGGAGTGTCCATATTCATCAAGGACACCCACACCTCCAGGTTAGTGGCAACACATAAAGCATTAGAGACCATCCAGGTGCAACTAATCATAGGCAAAACTGCTATACAACTGGTAGCATGTTACAGACCACCCTCTCAATCTCAGGAACCCCACTCAGCCTTCCTGAAGACATTGGAGGATATGAATGTCTCACCAAACATCATCATATTGGGAGACTTCAACTACCCTAACATAGACTGGGTGCATTATTCTAGCCCAAACACCCTAGCCCAAAAGTTCCTGGAATTCATAAATTCAAATGCAATGGAACAGCTAGTCACCTCTCCCACAAGGGGAGATAATATACTAGACCTGATCATTTCAAACATGGGGACAAAGTGCTCCACACCGAAAGTATACCCTTCACTAGTGAGATCTGACCACAAACTAATCACCCTGGATATACATATCCCACCTCCACCCCCAACACAAAAGACTACAGTGAAAAACTTCTCAAAAGCCGACTTTACACTTCTTAAAACTGAGATGGTATCCTTTAAGCCCACTGGGACAGTGGAAATCCTTCACAAATCCTTTCTACGGACATCTCCAAGAATGCATGGATCATGCAATCCCAAATAAAACCAAGACCCTCTCCACCAAGGGCAGGCGTCTTGCCTGGTGGACCCCAGCCATAAACAAATTGTATAACAAAAGAAGGAAGCTACTGCACGACAGAGCAAAATCCCATAAAGAGAAGGCATTTCTGTTCAGCACTAGTAGAAAGCTACGTTCTCTCATAAAAACATCCAAGGCCAACTTTGAGAGAAAAATCGCTATGGACACTAAAGATAACCACAAGGCCTTCTTCAGCTATGTTAGAAACCTGGGCAGAAACCCTCAGATATGTTCAGAGTTAGTTCACAATGACAAAAAATACACTGAACCCACAGATATTGCCAAAATTCTGGCAGACAGATTCAGTGCAAATTTCTCCCCTCCCTCACCCCCAAAAGAAGAAATACTTATCCCAGCTGAATGTAACCTCCCTGTCATCTCAGATGTCCAGGTGAGAACCGCCCTCAGCAAAGCTAAAACACAGCATCAATGGGACCTGACGGTATCCTGGGTTGCGTGCTACGTGAACTCCAAGAGGAGCTAAACCCGCACATAAAAATGCTATTTAATCTTAGCCTTACTACAGGATATCAACCTGAAAACTGGCGTACAGCAACAGTAGTCCCACTCCACAAAGGAGGCACCTCTACTGACCCTGGTAACAACCGCCCTATAAGCTTAACCAGCCTGGTCTGCAAAGCTATGGAAAGAATCATTATGGAACTAATAAACAGAGACATTGGGGACTTACAGACACTTGATCCCACCCAGTTCGGCTTTGTAAAAGGCAGATCCTGCCTTTTAAACCTGGTTGACTTTTTCAAAACAGTCACTAGAGCCATTGATGAGGGCAAAACAGTCCATACAGACTACCTGGACTTGGCTAAAGCTTTTGACACAATACCCCACTCTGGCATCATAGACAAGCTCAACAGCTTAAATGTAAATCCATATGTCACAAGATGGGTGGCAAACTGACTAAAGGATAGAACCCATAAAGTCAAAATCACTGGAGCCATGTCAGACTCAAAGCCAGTGACAAGTGGTGTCCCACAGGGCTCTGTCCTGGGACCCCTCTTGTTCGGCATTTATTTCTCAGATGTGAAAGCAAACATGGGAGGGTTTTGGCTGACAAAGTTCGCAGATGACTGCAAACTAGGTGCCATAGTCGATACATCAGCTGACACATACATCCTACAGAAAGGCCTCACTGAAATGGACAACTGGTGCCGGAGTCATGGCCTTAAACTAAATGCCAAAAAATGTATAGTTATCCCCTTTGGGAAAAACAAAGTGCCCACACATTATCACATAGGCGGTAACCCACTGAGTACAGAAAAAGTAATCAGAGACCTGGGGACCCAAGTCGATAGTGACCTGTCATTTGACAGCCATGTTGCCAAAGTGGTTAGAAAGACTTTCTACCGTGCCCACCTTATCATGAAGGGATTCACATCCAGATCAAAGGAGGTCATTGTGCCCCTGTACTCCTCCCTTATCAGGCCCATGATTGAGTACAATGCCCCATTTGGTATGTACCTCACCGGCACTTGCAACAGCTCCAAAAATCAAGAGGAAAGGCCTCATTGTAAAGTAACTCCTCCCTTATCAGGCCCATGATTGAGTAGATGCCCACCATTGGTTATGGGTTTTATATATTATCTGCACTTATAGTTTCATTTAGTCAAAATTGGTCGAAAGTTGTTTGTTTGTTAATTTAACTGTTGAGGCTTCCCACTAAAGTGTGCTAGCCTGTGTAACTGATTTATTACTGTTTCCTGCATTTCTGTGTGCTTTCTATCTCAAAAACAAAAACAAAAAAAAAATCCTTGTTTTCCCGCCTCTTCTCAACTACTTTAGACCAGTATACAGGCTTTGCTGTATTCTGGGCTGTGGTGTAGTTCCTGTGGTGTCCATTGCCTTACTTGGATAAAAGGAAGTTTCTTTGCTCTCCAGTGGGAGTGGGGAGCCCTGAGCAGCCTATCTGTCCTTGAAGGAGTGACCTCAGCACAAGAGCTTGTAGTAATTGGTTGTTTTGGACCATTTCTAGTTCTTTTGAAGTTCCCTGTTTAAAATCCGCCTCTGAGCAATTTTTTACTGGCTATACTACTCAGCAACAACTCCTCATGGTCCTGCAGAGTGGTCCTAGCAGCAGAGAACTGAGAAAAGCGACTACTTTCCTGATTTAAGTATTTTTTGCTGTTTTTTACCTGAAATACCTTTTCTTGCTTACCTTGAACAAGCTTAAACTGTTTTTTTAACTGTTTGTTGCATTTTATATTATCTGCACTTAAAGTTTCATTTAGTCGAAAATTGGTCGAAAGTTGTTTGTTTATTAATTTAACTGTTGAGGCTGCCCACTAAAGTGTGCTAGCCTGTGTAACTGATTTATTACTGTTTCCTGCATTTCTGTGTGCTTTCTATCTCAAAAACAAAAAAACAAAAAAAATCCTTGTTTTCCCGCCTCTCCTCGACTACTTTAGACCAGTATACAGGCTTTGCTGTATTCTGGGCTGTGGTGTAGTTCCTGTGGTGTCCATTGCTTTACTTGGTTAGAAGGAAGTTTCTTTGCTCACCAATGGGAGTGGGGAGCCTTGAGCAGCCTATCTGTCTCTGAAGGAGTGACCTCAGCTCAAGAGCTTGTAGTAATTAGTTGTTTTGGACCATTTCTAGCTCTTTTGTCGTTCCCTGTTTAAAATCCGCTTTTGCATGGCTTTGCGCGGTTGTGCGCATAGCGCAGCACCGGTTAAACAAGGTTAAACTTTTTCTGGCTCCGCCAAGTCTGCTCTTCAAATTTTCCCTTAAGAAAGCTCTACTCTTATAATAATCTAGTCTAATCGCTTTATTATAAGCCTAGCACTTGTTCTTAAAACCTCTTTTAAGTAAGCACTCACTAACTGAAGTAAGCACTACATCCACCTACCTTCCCTGTGAGTACCCACTTCCCTTAAAGGCACAGTACTCCCTTATAATATTCTAGCATGTCGAGTGGTAGATTGCTGGCATCCTCTCTGGTTCAGCTGGTTAATCTGGGAATCTTGAGACAATGCTACAATTGTCTCATGTACACAGACAACCTTCTCCTCCTCCCAACAAACACAAATACATGTGAGAGATGCAACTATATAGCCAAACTGGAGGCTGAACTCTCTCAACTCAGGACTGGCAAGACCAGACAGGAGGAGAAGGTAACCACACACACACCAAACCCAGTCCCACATAGACCTACCACAACTGCAAACCAGACACATAAAAACACAAAGACATACTCGATGGCTCTAACAAAAAACTTACCAAAACAACAGAGGCTCCCAAAGCAGACACCCAAAAATCCACCACCTCAAAACATAACACATGCATCACATACTTCAATAAATCAGTGTGTCAAACAATCACAGCCCTTAAGGCCAAACACCATGCCTGATACACTAGTAATAGGTGACTCTATAGTCAGACACACTGACATTCCACTTACCAGGCTGAACAAGGAGAGGGTAACGGTGAGCTGCTTATTGGGAGCTGGGATCCGCCACATAACACACGCACTCAGGTCACTCCAAAGCAAGTACAAATATGACTCTGTCATTGTCCATGCCGGCATGAATGACCTGAGACGTACCTCCCTGGACTACATGAAAAGAGACATAGAGGAGCTCTCTGATTATGTAGCCCAGGCTGGTATGACCCTGACCCTGAGCAGCATCTTGCCCTCACCAAGTATGATGCCGCAATACAAAGACAAGATGACCAGCTTTAATAATTGGCTCAAATACTGGTGTCATTCTAGGGGGATCCAATGTCTGTCTGCTTGTGATGACATGCTGGACAAGCCACGCTGCTTTGCAAGGGATGGCTTGCATCTGTCACCACTGGGCTTCCGGATATTGGTTAAGGCTCTTGCCTCCCCCATAGTGAATTTTTTAGGCAAGGCTCAAAAGACAAACCCACCTCCTTAGAAAACAAAAATGGAAAAAAATTAAGGGTAATGCTGCTCAACGCCAGAAGTCTAAATCTCAAGATGCAGGCTCTTAAAGCACTCCTCAGTATGGAGGACATCAATGTCTGAGCAGTAACTGAAACCAGGTTCAAGGCTACTTAGAGCACCCCAGCACTACCAGCCTATACCTCGAATCATGCTTTTCGGCCCCAAAACTTGGGCCAAACCAAAAAGGGAGGGGGAGTGTCCATATTTATCAAGGACACCCACACCTCCAGGTTAGTGGCAACACATGAAGCATCAGATACCATCCAGGTGCAACTAACCATAGGCAAAACTGCTATACAACTGGTAGCATGTTACAGACCACCCTCTCAATCTCAGGAACCCCACTCAGCCTTCCTGAAGACATTGGAGGATATGAATGTCTCACAACACCATCATATTGGGAGACTTCAACTACCCTAACATAGACTGGGTGCATTATTCTAGCCCAAACACCCTAGCCCAAAGGTTCCTGGAATTCATAAATTCAAATGCAGTGGAACAGTTAGTCACCTCTCCCACAAGGGGAGATAATATACTAGACCTGATCATTTCAAACATGGGGACAAAGTGCTCCACACCGAAAGTATACCCTTCACTAGTGAGATCTGACCACAAACTAATCACCCTGGATATACATATCCCACCTCCACCCCCAACACAACAGACTACAGTGAAAAACTTCTAAAAAGCCGACTTTACACTTCTTAAAACTGAGATGGTATCCTTTAAGCCCACTAGGACAGTGGAAATCCTTCACAAATGCTTTCTACGGACATCTCCAAGAATGCATGGATCATGCAATCCCAAATAAAGCCAAGACCCTCTCCACCAAGGGCAGGTGTCCTGTCTGGTGGACCCCAGCCATAAACAAATTGTATAACAAAAGAAGGAAGCTACTGCATGACAGAGCAAAATCCCATAAAGAGAAGGCATTTCTGATCAGCACTAGTAGAAAGCTACGTTCTCTCATAAAAACATCCAAGGCCAGCTTTGAGAGAAAAATCACTATGGACACTAAAGATAACCACAAGGCCTTCTTCAGCTATGTTAGAAACCTGGGCGGAAACCCTCAGATATGTTCAGATTTAGTTCACAATGACAAAAAATACACTGAACCCACAGATATTGCCAACATTCTGGCAGACAGGTTCAGTGCAAATTTCTCCCCTCCCTCACCCCTAAAAGAAGAAATATTTATCCCAGCTGAATGTAACCTCCCTGTCATCTCAGATGTCCAGGTGAGAACCGCCCTCAGCAAAGCTAAAAACACAGCATCAATGGGACCTGATGGTATCCCGGGTTGCGTGCTACGTGAACTCCAAGAGGAGCTAAACCAGCACATAAAAATGCTATTTAATCTTAGCCTCACTACAGGATATCAACCTGAAAACTGGCGTACAGCAACAGTAGTCCCACTCCACAAAGGAGGCACCTCTACTGACCCTGGTAACTACCGCCCCATAAGCTTAACCAGCCTGGTCTGCAAAGCTATGGAAAGAATCATTATGGAACTAATAAACAGAGACATTGGGGACTTACAGACACTTGATCCCACCCAGTTTGGCTTTGTAAAAGGCAGATCCTGCCTTTTAAACCTGGTTGACTTTTTCAAAACAGTCACTAGAGCCATTGATGAGGGCAAAGCAGTCCATACAGCCTACCTGGACTTGGCTAAAGCTTTCGACACAATACCCCACTCTGGCATCATAGACAAGCTCAACAGCTTAAATATAAATCCATATGTCACAAGATGGGTGGCAAACTGGCTAAAGGATAGAACCCATAAAGTCAAAATCGCTGGAGCCATGTCAGACTCAAAGCCAGTGACAAGTGGTGTCCCACAGGGCTCTGTCCTGGGACCCCTCTTGTTCGGCATTTATTTCTCAGATGTGAAAGCAAACATGGGAGGGTTGTGGCTGACAAAGTTCGCAGATGACTGCAAACTAGGTGCCATAGTCGATACATCAGCTGACACATACATCCTACAGAAAGGCCTCACTGAAACGGACAACTGGTGCTGGAGTCATGGCCTTAAACTAAATGCCAAAAAATGTATAGTTATCCCCTTTGGGAAAAACAAAGTGCCCACAAATTATCACATAGGTGGTAACCCACTGAGTACAGAAAAAGTAATCAGAGACCTGGGGACCCAAGTCGATAGTGACCTGTCATTTGACACCCATGTTGCCAAAGTGGTTAGAAAGACTTTCTACCCTGCCCACCTTATCATGAAGGGATTCACATCCAGATCAAAGGAGGTCATTGTGCCCCTGTACTCCTCCCTTATCAGGCCCATGATTGAGTACAATGCCCCATTTGGTATGTACCTCACCCGGCACTTGCAACAGCTAGAGAGACCCCAAAAGTACCTCACCAAGAGGATCAAGGGTCTCCAACATATGTCATATGCTACCAGACTAAAGAAACTACAACTCTATTCAGTAGCATACCGCCTACTCAGAGGTGATTTGTGCCTGACGTACAAGGCCATGTCCAATCAGGAATTGATGGACATGCTCCACCTCAAAAAATCCAAACCCATCAGAACCACGAGAGCTAAAGATTTGAACCTCAGCACAAATATGAATAGGACATGCTTGAGGGACAGATTCATAACTCAGAGGCTTTCCATACTCTGGAACAGAATCCCAGTTCATGTGAGGCAGAGCCCCTCACTGACTCTCTTCAAGAGAAATCTTGACGAGTGGATGGGAGATCGTAGGTTTACACCAGGGGTCATCTCTGTGTCACTACTAGACAGAGGCACAGTATTCTAAATCTATTCTGTACACTTTTGTACCATTACATGGGGTGGCGAAAGCCACATCACTATGGCTAGGCTTATAAATGCCCCAGGGCAGATAGCCTAGTACCAAACTATGAAACTATGAAACTATGAAACTATATTACTGACGATAGTTATATAATGATAGTTATCCAGTCTAAGCCATAACCATCTATGTCAAGCAAAGTTCTTCATTAGCACTCTTCAAGAAAAATCTTGATGAATGGATGGGAAATAGGAAATACACCCCGGGGATCACTTCTGTGTCTCTGCTCAACAGTGGCACAGGAAAATAACTTTATTGGGTGGCGTAAGCCAGAGAACTTTGTTGGCTAGGTTTATGTAGGCACTCGGGTCGATAGCCTAGTACCTACCTATGGACCTATAAGCGGTGAAAAAATGAATGCAAATAATTCTGGTCACAAGCTGTACCATAAATACTTTTATTGTTGAGAACAGTGAGTAAAAATTAATGCTTTCATCCCAATAATATGGAACATTATAGGTTCATAGGTGTGTACTAGGCTAATGACCCTGGAGTCTTTACAAGCCTAGCCCATAGAAGTGCCTTGGCATCGTGCTACCTGACATTAGTTCCCAGTGCCTCTATCAAGCAGAGCCCTGGGGTGAACTTTCTTTTTCCCATCCACTCATCAAGATTTCTTTTGAAGAGGGCCAGTGAGGTGCTCTGCTTGACATGTATGGGAAGTCTATTCCAGAGCATGGGCAGTCTCTGGGTTATGAAACTGTCCCTTCAGCATGTTCTGCTGATTATGGTAATGAGGTTGAGGTCTCTGGAGCATGTGGTGTGGAGGGATTGAGATTTCTTTAAATGTAGCATTTCTAACAGAGCTGGGTCAGATATGACTTTGTAAGTCAAGTAGAGATCGCCTCTTAGTAGATGATATGAGACAGAGAATAGCTGGAGTTTTTTGAGTCTGTCTGTGTACGACATGTGTTTAAGGCCTAGGATCCTCCTTGTGAGGTACTTTTGTGGCCTTTCCAGTTGTTGCATGTGTCTAGTGAGGTACATGCCAAATGAGGTATTATACTTGATGATTGGCCTAATGAGGGAAGAGTAGAGAGAGATGATGACTTCTTTTTTCCTGGATGCAAAACCCTTAGTAATGAGATGTGCCACATAGAAGGATTTTCTGACCACAGTGGCAATGTGGTGGTTGAAGGAGAGGTTGTTGTCAACCTGTGTCCCCAGATCTCTTATAATGCCTTCAGTGTTCAGCGGGCTCCCATCAGTGTTGTAATTAGTGGGAACTAAGTTTTTCCCAAAGGGGTTGACCAGGCATTTTTTGGTGTTAAGGCCATGGCTTTGACACCAGTCATTGGTCTCAGTGAGGCCCTTCTGTAGGATGTCTACATCACTTGGGGAGTTAATAATGGCTCCCAGCTTGCAGTTGTTTGTGAACTTGGTCAGCCAGAGTCCCTCTGTGTTGGCCTGGACTTCTGAGAAGTAGATGCCAAACAGGAGAGGACCCAGGACCAATCCCTGTGGGACTCCACCTGTGATTGGTCAGCAGTCTGACTTGGAGTCCACTACTTTCACACTGTGGGTTCTATCTGTGAGCCAGTTTACAACCCACCTAGTGATATAGGGGTTGATGCCAAGTTTGATGAGTTTATCAATAATTCCTGAGTAGAGAATAGTATCAAATGCTGTGGGCAGATTGAGGTAGGCTGCATGAACTTCCTTGCCGTTATCCATACCTCTGGTGACTGACTCAAAGAAATCAACCAGGTTGAGCAGGCAAGATCTACCATTCACAAAACCAAATTGTGTGGGATCTAGAGTTTGGAGATTCCCTATATCCTTGTTATTTAGGTCCATGATGATGTGCTCCATAGCCTTACATATCAGACTCATCAGGCTAATGGGGTGATAATTCCCAGGCTAATGGGGTGATAATTCCCAGGGTCTGTAGTCTCTCCCCCTTTATGGAGAGGGATGACTGTAGCAGTGCACCATTTGGTAGGGACAAAGCCTGTGGTAAGGCTGTGATTAAACAGGGCACACAGATGTGGTGCCAGTTCACTTTGTAGTTCATGTAGAACACATCCAGGGATATTGTCAGATCCCATGAAAGCTGTATTCTTGGCCTTGGACAATGCAGCTTTAACCTGTGCTGCAGTAATGATGGGTGCCTGGCATTCCTCCGGTATTGTGATTGGTCCTTTAGGTGGGAGAGAGAGGTAAAGTTGGCACTGAATCTGTCAGCCAGTATGTTGGCAGTATCTGTTTACTCACTGTAGGAGGTGCCATTGTGTGGTAACTCAGAGCAAACCTGGGTATTGCCGTGAAGATTTTTGATATAACTATAAAAGGCTTTGTGTTTGTTTTCAGTGTCTCCTGCAATTCTGTCTTCATAACTGAGTTTAGAGGTTCTGATGAGGGATCTCAAGTTTTTGTTGAGGCTAATAAGGGTGTTTTTCCAGTTCTGGGACTTCACCTTTTTCTGTGACAGTTTCTTCCTTCTGTTGTAGAGTTTATTAATGGCAGAGGACCACCAGATTGGCTTTCTTTTTTTGGAGGAGAGCATCTTGGTTCTGTTTGGTATGGCTAGTTCCATGCATTTATGTACATGTTCGTACAGTGCATTGGTATATGATTCAACAGTCATGCATCTATTTTCCATTGACATGGGTGCTGTGAAGTTAGCGACATCTGTATTTAGGAGCCCAAAGTCAGCTTTGGAGAAGTCTTTCATGGTGGTTACCTTTGCGGGGGGTGTGGGTGAAATGAGGATTTCCATGGTGATTAGTTTGTGGTCAGATCTAACCAGGGAGGAGTTGACTATTGGTGTAGACCAACAGTTGCCCATGTTAGTAATAACCAGGTCAAGGATGTTGCTTCCTGTAGTGGGGGTAAGAATGAGCTGGTCCAGGGCATTGGAACTGATGAATTCCAGGAAGCGTTGGGCCAGTGTATTGGTGCTTGAGTAGTTTTCCCAGTTGATGGAGGGGTAGTTGAAGTCTCCTAGTATGAGAGTGTTGAGTTGGACCCTAATAGTTTCCAAGGTGCTTAGGAACATGGACTGAGAGTCTTGGGACATGATTGGGGACATATAGCAGGTTACGGCCTGAGTCACCATCTTACCTAATGTTAGTTATACCTGAAGTATCTCAGATGCGTTATGCTGGGCTACTAATTTGGAGGTATGCATATCCTTTATGAATATGGAGACGCCACCACCTTTGGAGCTGCGGTCCATGTCCTGGGGATGAAAGGTGTGGAATGAGTTATAGCCTGGTAGCACAGGGGTGCTTTCTGCTGCTTTAAACCAGGTCTCTGTTACACCACAACTGTTGATGTTGTCCATTTTCAGGAGTGCTTCGAGCAAGTGCATCTTGAGATTTAGACTTCTAGTGTAATCTCAGACCATAGTTCTGTATTATCAGGACAAAAGCTTTAATTTTTACTCACTGTTCTCAACAATAGAAGTATTTGTGGTATAGCTTGTGACCAGAGTTGGTCATATTCATGTTTTCACTGCTTAGACAGGATTTCTTATAACTATCATTGGTAGTATAGCTCTTTGGTGGTGACTGAAGCAACAGGTGCTTGTGTTTTTGAAGCGTGCTTCTGGTTCCTCTTTTTTTATTCCTTTACACTGCACTGATGTATTGCACAGGCAAGGGAAAGAAAGTCCCAAACGCATGGACAGTACATCTGGAAAGTCCCAGGATACCGATGGAAAAACTTTATACTCATCACATCTAAGTGACGCCTTCAGGTGCATCTGCAGTTAACTTCTACTGATGCCTCTAGGTGTCAAATATTGCTTGCTCATATTTGCATCAATAATTCCAAAACCATACTATGTTCAAGGTTTTAAAATAGTTCATATTAAAGCTTACAGAATAAAAAACTCAACTGTATTAATATCTGACTTCTGTCTAGTTCAGGTAAATAGATATTAACTGTTATTTTTATGATATTAATTTATATAGATACCATTTTCACATTTTTCTAAATATCTTAGCAATCAAGTAACACAGACAGAACTCCTTAGCCTCATTCAAAAGTTATTACCCTGATGAATAAAATGCTGCTACCAGTATGTATGTAACTTGAGTGGTTGCTGAGATATTGTAAGTTGTTTAAAAAATATTACAACTGTAGTAGTTACTCTGTTTACTGTGATTTATAAAATTTGGTTTAAGACCTAGAACCTAAAGAATACTACCACAGTTTGCCATTTATATCTCTTTTACAATCCTTTTGGTTCCAGAGATATGAACATTTGTTTGAAATGTGAGGGCATATTTTGATTCAGTGAAAAGACTTAGGCTCCACCCATTGGAAGTTAAAGTGCAAACTTCCTGAGCTCCATTGGAGTGAATGAGTTAAGAAAGGTAACTAACTTTTATCTTAAATAATGTAATTGCATAATAGCAATAACCCATGGCTCAGTGCCCTTGTGACCAAACCACACCAACTGTGGGTAAATTTATGCTTACTCAAACTCAGCCATAGCTTATTGCTATATTCATCCTCCCTCTTCATAGGCTCCAGAGCAATGGTCAGTTCAAAACTGCTTAAATGGTGGAATTTCAAAGGCACCTAAATCCCTTCCTGTTTGTATCTCCTTATAAAACAATGCAGTTGCCACTTCCTCCTGAGAACAAACTGATTAAAATTCTTGACAACCCATCCCTTGAAATCTTATTCCAAAATCTTCAGTAAATCTCGCAATTAGTTTTTCTGCTTCTGTCCTGTTGGGATGCTCTTGCAACAAAACAGAAAAAAACAACAATATTAATGGGAAAATGCATATCCTATGACTTCTGCATCCCTACTCCTCATCCAGTTAGTGATGCTCAGTACATTCTGGCTGTTGGCAATCATCTTCTCCCACCTCCTGCTACAATGCCTTGACATGGGTTACTATGTTGCCCCAATGAGCCATAATGCAGAAACATCCACCATCTTGCAAGAAACAAAGCAGTACATTAATCATGAGCAACGAGAAACACCTTTTGTAATGCTAATCCCCTTCTTTCTTTTCTTCTAGATAGATAGATATAAATACTGTCCTAATTAAATAGCTATGACCCCATCTCTTATGTCTGTATTAACATCTTGCCAGCCCCAACTCCCTCAACTAGAAAATCAAAGCTATGTCTAAACGAATAACACTATTAAATTGCAACATGTCAGTCCATAAAATAAGTATTTGAAACCACCTCCATAACATTAATTGTTTTTTATTTGTTTGTATGTTTGCTTTTTAAGTGTAACACACTTACTTTCTGCTAGTACACCAGCCTTACAAAGGTTAATCATTAAAAACAATTTGTGAGACAAACACAGGGATATCCTGGAACTCAGAAAGACAAACCACCTGATCCAAGTGACCATGCAGCTGCATAAACTTGCAAACTCTGAATCCCTAAACTCGGATCTAGTCATAGCTCTCAGGCTTTATCCTCAAAATGTGGACAACACCTTTCATAATATGCAACAATGGACTAAATGCAAATGACTACAAAGCCTCTTACCAACGACTGCAACTAGAAGCTCTTATGCAGGTTAAAATGCATAATTTATTATTGCAAAATTACTTTCAAATAAAATAACCTGGTAATGTATAACATAGCTCTCAATTAGAAGCTTAACAGAATATATGCTAGTCCCCTCCTTGTAAATCAATGATGAACATGTACCACTTTTTTTCATTAAATCAAATTAGGAGCATGCCTCATACTGGGGTACACTTGAGCAGTATGCTTCAGTTAGGCAAACCAACATATGTCACCATACCACCATCCTAGAACATGACCAAAGAAGAGCCAAAAATGCATTAATTAAAAGTGCCTACTGTTGCAACCTTTTCAGTCCAGTAAACAATTCCAAACCTCAGGCAAAGTCATACAACAGCTGCATACCCCAAACTTTTATGCACTACAACTTCCCCACAAAATGTATTGCCCTGGCAACCACAGAAACTGAGAAAGCCCTTTTGTCCCCTTATACAAGCATAAGCTCCACTGTTAGCCATGCTTTCAACAAAATGTCTCTCTAATGCTGTGCATACCTTTTAGAGGGAACTCCTTTCAAATACCACCTGGTATTTGGGAGGGTGGCCTAATGGTTAAGGTGTTTGCCTTACAAACACAAGGTGCAGGGTTTGATTCTCACAAGGGATAATTGGCTAGGTTTGCAATGGCTCGAAAGAGCAGTTAGCCTAGTACTAACCTATGAAAAAAAAATAATAATAAAATCCATTACCATAATTGTCTTATATTTATGTGCGATATCCATAGTAACCATCAACAAGATGGCATAAAAGCCCATGCTGATTCTCATACAAACAAGCATTGAGCTGAAATGACCTTAATTAAATTGCCAAACCTAACCTCAAAACAACATAATTGTAGTACATGACCTAAAGTGTTAGACATCACAGAAAGCACACATCACTCCTGCTAACCAAACCAAGAGGGCTACCAGCATCCATAATAAAAGTTGTGCTACCTTGGCCCACATACTTCCTGCCCTACCATCCCAGCCTGAAGTGGAACCAAAACTCTGACATGACCCTATAATTATCACCTGCTCTCCTAATGGACCCTTGAAAGCTGATGCAACAAAAATAGACTCCACTTCTAACTACCAAAGCCTGCCTAAAGCAAAACTAGGTAGATGCTACCTCCCTTTAGCCTCTGTAATGCTCATACTTAGCCACAGAAACAGCAGCACTAACATACCATGCAACAACCTTAATGGCTACAATGAAATTAGGAACAACTACTACCACCAGACTCACCTTAAAAAATAATAACAGTATAAGACACACTCTTTTTCTCTTTTCTTTTTTTAATGTACACATCCCTGAATGCTAACCGTTACTACCCCCATAACTGCACATTACTGCTGGACACCTACCTATTACCTGAAAGTAAGAATGCTGCTTACCTTACAGTGCAGAAATCCACCTGAGCCACTAACTCTAGTCCCTTGGACACAGGCTGAATGGAATTCAAGTGTATTCCAAAACCCACACCAATAGAAGACGATCCCCTTCCTACTTAACCATATATAACCCCTCCTCTAATTAATATTTCCTAACTACTTCTTTTACCCCAGTTATTCCCCTCCTTACCTCCCATCTGTTAATTATATTAACCCTTTACTAATTCCTTGTCCAACTTGCTTTTAACATACTAAATTTGTATGGAGAAAGTTTTATAACAATGGAGCAACGGGGAAGCAGCATCCCCAGTTTTCACCAATACAGATTAATAGTGATGGGAAAAAGTTGTCTTTGACTCCCCCATTATCCATTTATTAGTAAATATTTACCTTTTGGATAATGTTTTTAATATATGGGTGAGAGGAAAGTGCACTTAAAGAGTTTCTTGTGCACGTTAATACCACAACTACATTTCTATGATTTGTTACAAAGTTAGCTCCCAGAAAATTAATTACTTAAATGTTACTATGTCAAACTTTTTCCCTGGAAGGATATCAATCTAGCATTTTTAAAAATAATACAATTTTCCAATAATATGAAACAGTTCAGTTATTTCATCCTCCCTTTGGAAAATAAAAATAACCTAAAAGGCCAGATGGCTAATCTGTTCCAATGAGAAACAATTTAATTTGGGAATGGAGCCTTTGAAAATAATTTTTAAATATAGGGGTCTTAGGGAATACCCAATTTGTTTAATTAATCAGGTTGGTAAGGATGTGTCAAATTATAGGTGGAAAAAGTTTAACCCCTTTGCACCTGGTTTCTAAAAACATGAACAAAATAGTGGAGGTGACTAAAGATTATTCTGGGTCTATAATATTGTTACAGTCACAGGATGAAATACATTAAAATGGTCTTTAATTGAATGGGAATGTATGAAACACTTGATTTATTGGATAAGTTAGCTGACGCTCCATATTTTGTTTTAAAGAAGGGATGGAATTTTAACTCATGGTTTGAGAGGGGTATTCAAAAAAGACCTGAAACATTGTAACAAATAGAGGGAGAAATAAATGCAGAATATATTCCCAATTCTATAATTAATTAATTATTAATGTAATTATTGCCAACTTTGCAATGATAAATGCCCCAATGGAAGACTCAGTTTGTAATACTGAATGAACAGTTTATGTTGTACTTTTTATCATACCCAGCATTTTATGTGAGGAAGACCAAGAGGGCATTTATACTGTAAGGGGGGGGGGGGTGGCATGAGTAATGCATCAGGTAAACATTCCATGTCTTGCACTGTGTGAAAAAAATAATTTGTTTATTTAGATAGTTAACTAGTATGTATTTATTTATTTATTGTTTTGGAAACGTATCTGCTTGTATAAGGGAAGGAAACTGGTATGCATTTTTGTAGATCAAATACATATATTGGCAGTTATTATTAGATGTTACCCCCCCCCCCCCACAGTGTGAATGAGATTAGTTCTGTAAATTGTTTATTGTTACAGAACAATGAAAGACTTTAATTTATTCTGTGTGGTGATATTTTGAATTGATTTGTGAATTGTTTATTTAGAATGTGGGAGGAAACCGGAGTACCCGAGGAAACCCGCAATTCAGGGAGAACATGCAAACTCACTGCACACTGCACGCCCACCCGCTTATTTATTTATTTATTATCTATTTAATATTTGTTTACTGGGAAAGTCCTTTTTCAGTAGAGGTCCAGGGAGAAAAGCCTCCATGAGTAGCAGTAAATGTTCATGCACACATTACAATAATCAATAAAGTATAAAGTAAACAAAATATAGTATACATAAGAACTTACAAATTTGTTACATCTTGACAACAAAACCTAGGCTTTGAACATAACTAGTACTATTTGTAGGTATGATTTATGTCAAGATTTAAGGTTAAGACAGCTTGGTAGGAACAAAGGATTAAACACCAGGGGAGAAGTTGGATATGTTTTGGGTATACTGTGATGCACTTATGAGGGGTCATTACAGGAACATAGCCACTTATTTTTTAGATAAGCTTTAAGTGATGGCTTAAAGTGCTTAGTGGATGAGATTGAGAGAATGGAGTTAGGAAGGGAGTTCCATATATGAGATATATAGTTGAAAAATAAAGATTCTCCTGCAGTGTTGTTGGCCTTGGAGATGGTGAGCAAGTTCTTGTTGTTGGAACGAAGTGGTCTGCTGGAACTGTAAGGAAGGATGAGATTTTGTAGTGCAGGGGTTCTAGTTGGTTGTGTTACGATTTTGTGAGAGAGAGTTGGTTGTAAAGAATAATATTGGGAAGCTCAAGGCATTCTAGCATCTTTAAAGCTGTACAATGATGTGTTCTATATGGGCAGCCAGATGCAAACTTAGCAATTTTATTATAACATGCTTCTAGCTTAGAATAAGTCAGTTTTCCTTAGATTAGTTAAACTGGAAAGGCATATAGTAGAGTGGAGAGCATATGGGTTTGTGCTAACGTTAGAAGAAGCTTTGTATGGGTTGTTGGGAAGATCACAGCATTGTCTTTGGCTAGTATGTTAGATGTTGGGCATGAGGTAGCTGTCTTGTTAGGTTGGAAGAGTAATAATTTAGTTTTGTTTGGATTCAGGATTAGATGGACATTGGCTAGCCATGTTTCAGCAGAAGTGAAAGATTCCTGTGTTTGAGAATGAAGAGCTGATAGAGAAGTGCACAGATAAGTGTTGAATCATCTGCATACTGTATTATAGAACCACATGGAGTAGCTGTGTGTAGATTATTAGTAAAGAGGGAGAAAAGGAGAGGGCCCAAAATAGATCCTTGGGGGACACCAATGGATAAAGTAAGGCGTGGAGACAGGTCACCCTGCCATAGAACAAATTGTTGATGGACAGATAAATAGTTATGAAACCATGCTGTGGCACATGGTGAGAAGGATAGTTCAGTTAGTACATCTATTACTTTGGAATGGGAGACCATATCAAAAGCTTCTGATAGGTCTAGAATGATGACAGATACAAATGTGTTGTTATTCCTGTGATGGTTTACGGTATTAGTGAAGGATAAGAGAGCTGCAATGGTACTATGTGATGGGTGAAACCCATGCTGAGTGTTTGCTTGAAGGTTTTTGCTAGTAAGAATTTCATGACCTGGAAATGAATATACCTTTCGAGTAGCTTAGAAAGAGGTGAAAGAATAGCTATTGGATGATAGCTTGTCAGTTATGTGGAAGGTCCCCCTTTGTGAAGTGGGATTACATGGGAAATTTTCCAAAGTTGAGGGACCTTGTTTTTGAGACTGGATCTATTTATAAAGATTGATACTGGGAAGACTCTGGATTCAGCTGCAATTTTGATGTATTCACTGGGTAAGTTATCTATGGCAAGTGTAGTAGGTTTTAGTTTCGTTAGTAGCTTTTTTATAGTGGCTGTAGGAACTGGAGAGAAAGAGAATGAGGCATTGCTAGTTGTAGACTTGGCTGGTTTTGGTATCAGGAGTAGGAGTTTGCTGTTTGGAAGGGGCAATTATAGATTCAGTAAAATGTTTGTTTAAAATGGTACCTATGCTACAGAATTGTTGTGGATGTTTGGCATTGGTGTAGTAGATCTTCCTGGGTGAAGGATTGAGTTTATAGCTGGCAAGAATTTTTGAGGGTTTTTTGATATGTGTTTTGATAGAAATTTATCGTATCCTGTTTTATTTTTTATTTTTTGCCTTATTTCTAAGTTCTTGATACTGTTGTTTAGAAACTACTGTATTAATCTTACGCCATAGTTCCCAGGCTTTATCTCTAGTTTTCAGAAGGGCCCTAGTGTCCCTGCTTAGCCAGGGGGCATAGTTTGATTTTACTCTGATGGTTCTAACAGGGCATGTGCATTTAATCTATCTAAGAAAGATTTATTAATGTGGTTCACTGCATCATCTAGGTTAAGGTATTTGAGTGGAGTCCAATTGCACCTATGTAGGCCAGCTAGGAAGTTGTCAAGATTAAAGTTATGTTTTTTTCTGAGTTGTTTAAACATAATAGGTTTTTGTGGGAAAATGTGTTGTCATATAAGAAATGTGGGTAGGTGGCTGCTCAGACAATCTGGAAGGCAACCTGATTGGAATAAGTGAGAGGAGTTTTTTAATAATATCCAATTCAAGGTGGATTGTTTTTTACTAGCTTTATCTATTCGGGTAGGTTATTGAATAGTTTGTGCAAAACCATGCAAGCTTACATGATGGATGGAGTGATCTGTATGACATGCAAACCAGTCTAAATTAAAATCACCCAGTACAAATTTCTCCTGAGTAAGGGTACTGCTTGCCCAGTGCAACAGACATTCAATAACTGGGACATTATTTCCAGGTGGGATATAGCAGCCAATTATATTAAGTGTTTTTTTTAAATTTATGGTTAGTGTGGTATAAATGATTTCTGCACTGTCCAGTTGTGGGTTTTTTCATTTAAGGAAAGATAAAGTGAGATGGTCTTGAAAGAGGACAACAATTCCACCTCTTTTTTTGTTGAGTCTATCCACCAGTAGTATGGAGTAACCTGGGGGTAATATTTTATTAGCTTTTGTACTTGGTTTTAACCATGTTTCAGTGATTATGATGATGTCTGGGTAGTATGTAGCTAGAGTGGCATTCTTAATTTTATTTTCTATTTTTTTAAATCAATTATTTATACTATGTTCTAAGGGCATACTCTGTTACTCTATTTTAAATATTTGAAAATGATGGAAATAGAAACAAGTAATGTGTATTGATGGTTGGTGACTGTGTGACTAAGCTCTTTTTGTTTTTAAGTGGGTTATTTCTCTATGTTTTTTTCTATTCTGAAGTTCCATGTAAGGTGGGAATGAAAGTGCGAAATAAAATGTGTGGCTGTTGGTGTTGTCATTTTTTTGTTTGTGTGTATGTTTTGGTTTAATAGTTTAATGTGGATTGCAATTGTCCATTATCAATACCCTCATTGCCAGCATGCTAGTGAGGATACTAGCAACCCTCATGTTTACCTAAATAATTCCATGTCTAACCAGTTTTTGTTTCTCTACTGAACTAATGAGCAGGTCAAGTCCATATGGGGGATATTTGACAGTGGGCTGGCCTGGGCAAAATATATATACAAAACACAGCCTGTCTCTACAAACCCTTTAAAATATTATTTCTATCCTTTCTCAAATTCAGTATAATAATGCATTCATGATGGGGGGTTAATCTCCCCTTTTAACAAAACACATCACTACTGTTTTACTCACTGGGGGATATTTCTCTTACCATTTAGTTCAAAGCAATCAGACCCCTTCCACTGCATTGCATCAGTCATTTTCTTTGCAAAGCCTGGTAATGGTGCCATTACAAGTTTTCATTTCTCTAATGATTCATTAGGCATGGAGAAAAATGGCTTTGAGAAATACCTGCCTTTAATAGCTTTGTGGATACCTGGAATTTCTTTATGTTTCTGAAACTTTCATAGCTAAACCACTATAACACATTATCAGTATATTACCAGTAACAATAATGTGTTCATGAATTCTGGAAAAATTATCAAATCCTTTCCCAAGCAAGGTCAGCTACTGTGTGTATAATCCTATAGGTGAGCAACACTGTTTTGCAGGACATATCAAAATATGAAAAAGTATTGATCCCAGTCCTATTTTTTTTCCCAATGACTATCGCTTTTTCATGAATGAACTCCATTTACTTTAAGTTCTGTAGGCTGCCATATATCTAGCATTATTTCCTGATACTACCTTTAAACAATCTGAGAATGCATCTAATGTAGTTAATAGCTTCTTATGTGGGATTGAGTTAAGGAGAGACTGAGTACTAGCAGTGTACTATTACTATACTTCTAAATTTACAGGATGGCAATACTCAGTTGATTTAGCACGGGATAATGTGGATTGCACATTATATGTTTGCCCCTTTCTTAAACACATGTTCTGCAAACCCAGTGCAAATTTGAGACTATCAGGTATCTTTTGTCCCAGTAATATTGGCCTGAGAGTATTAATTATACATGTGCATGTTGTGTCTCTCACTCTGGTTATTTCATGGAGCCTGGAGTATTAGTCCACACAATTGAGATTAATGGTGTCTTTGAAACTGAACAACTCTGTACTACTTGGTCCCACACACATTCAGGAACTGGCTATGCTGTCATCTTTTATTTGGATTGTTGTTGTGGAATGCATTGTAGAGTACACAGCTCTGTATTACTTATTCCTAATGCATTGATATACCTGAACAAAACCAAGTATCACTTGCTTATTCTTTGCATTTTACTATTTCCACCTATGAATCAGGTATCCTGTCATTATTTCTTTTATTTTATTTTCACCTAATGCATAGATCTTGCCATTTTACTGCTTTAGAGTATTAAGCCATGAACAAAACTTATTTATTTCTGTATTTTTTGTATTTTATTGATATTTGATTACTGGGGTAGTACGCTGATCAATAGTGACAAATTTCAGGCTCAGCCTAGGTGAAATACAAAACATTTCACAAACAAAACTAGAATAAAGTAACAAATAAAAGAATAGTTCAGACTAATTACAAAGAAAAAATGTATATATAAATTCCAGTGAACACGCACAGTGCAATGTACAATCAAGCAGAGTGTAATGTGCAATATATACATTAGTTTCTAAAGTGAAAATTTATTGATTTTAAGCTTAAAGGATAGTTGGAAGTTTTTTCCCATCTTTGCCATGATTCATGATACTTTTTACTTAAAATAAAAAAAAATCTGGAATATTCTGACACCTTTGTCTTTTTAACAATTGATGTTGTTAGAACTATTTAATTCTATCCCCTATAGCATTGGGCTTGACTGGCTTCATGATTTTTTGGTAGAATCCACCAGTTTGGACAATAATGATATACATTTATTGGATTTATTCATGGAGATTGTGCTTATGTACAATTTTGTCTAGCTAGAGGGACAATATTATCAACAAAAACAAGGTGTGGCAATGGGGGTATGTTGCTCCCTCATTTTTGCGAACATTGTACTTTTTCAATCGGATAAAAAATTACTTTTAATAATTTCAACCCATCTCCTTGGAAACTATACATGAGATACCTGGATTATATATTTATCATTTGGGATAAGACTAGTGATGAAACTGAGTAATTTATTGACTATTTAAACACAACTATGTTTTTTTTTTTAAATTCACTTTTTCCTACCATGATCTTAAGGTCAATGCTATTATATAACTTTATGTCAATTTGTTGTAAAGTGTTAAATAATGCTACTTCTTTCTATTTTACTGTACTGTGTGAATTCAACTTGAAGACTATTATTGTGTATGGAAATGTTATTTGTGGAGCTTTTCTCCCCGGGCCTCAGTTGCAAAAGGACCCGTGTCCAGTCAGACTTTCCCAGTACTCAAATGTGAAATAAATAAATAATAGATTAATGTCGTCATATCTAAGGACATTCACAACAAATGACTGGTCACTGCCATCTATAGGAAACCTAATTATCATAATAGTCTTTTACATTAAACCAGAAATCATCCTGTACACTAGAAAAGGGTCATTGTTAAGGGACAGTTTATTCATCTGGCCAGGATGATCTCAGAGGACCACCAATACATCTTTGAATGTCAAATCTTAACAGACGTGTTCTGTGCTAGAGGTTACCCTCTGGATTTGGTTAGAGATATCCAGCACATGAACACCCAAAGGAAGATGGCAGGCACTATTTTACCCTTGTTAAAAAGTTTTTACAATTCGTGAAAAACTGAAAGTATGCCAGCCCAGCCAGATAGAAGTTTGTAAATAATTCTATGGCATTGTAAATATTAATATGATCCACAGGCTGGTTTCACAAATGGAAGAAAACTGTGTTATGTGCTAAGCTTCAAAAATGTAACCACAGTGCACCCTGCTGGAAAAAGCTAATAAATAAAGAATGTATGACTGTGTGTGATCTCAAGCTCAGAGACAGGATCTCTGCAGCTAGAAATTCTTCTATTGTCTTAAGACATAAATAATTACTAGGTTTCACATGTAACATGCCTTTTATTGCTGTGGCTTCCTGGGAGGTGCAGATCAAAAAGAAATTTTAACATTTTGAGTTCTGTGAAACTGGTAAACTTCACCAGATGTGACAAGAATGATGCAATCTGAAATAACTCAGCAGTAATGTGTATTATCAATTTAAGGGCTGTCTCAGAAAGTAAAAATAGCATTTTGTATTTTGTTCTGAATCTGACAACTCACCAGCACTGTGCTTTGCTCTGCAAGTAGGATCTAGATCTTAGTATTTCTCTTAAAGATAGATAGAAATATCAAGATTAGTTTAGCTGTTTTCTATATTTATGTCAGACTGTCATACAATGTTGTTTTAAAGTATTTCCTGTGACTTCTGAACTCTCTGATGTCATTGTATTGAGTTAATAAATATTATCTTGTGTTTTTATTTTTTTATTATTAAATATATTTAAACCTTTTAACTGTGGTTGTTTTGTGTAGATATAGTTAATCTCTTAGAGTACTTGCATATATTTGGTGATATTGTAATGTCACTCCTAAATAGCTTTCAAGGCTGAGTCACACTTACCAATTGGATAATAATAACATTGTACAGTAGAATTGGACATCCTTTGATAAGGGCTTTTATAGTAGCTGATAGTAGTGGTTGGTGGCAGTCAGTACTACTGTTTAGTCTGGGCAGAAGGAGGCAGAGTGGGAGAACCTGTGCCAGCCTTCCCCATGAGTGTCTGTGTTTTTGTATATAACTGAAATCTCAAAGTGTGTGTGTATGTGTGTGTGTGTCAGCTACTTGGGCAGGGACACGAAGCACTGGTTGGGCAGAGAGGGTGCTGGAGGTTTTTGCTTGACCACTCAGCTGAGATCTGAACCCTATAGCTGTGCCAGTGGGGAGTCTTATTGGGGATCTGGAGAGAAAGGAAGAATCCAGCCCCAGATGGACTGTGATCTCTGTGTGCTCTTAAGGGAAATTGTACTTTACTGCATGTGTACTTGTTATCCTTCCAAAGTGGATGCCCCTCACTGGTGCTAGTGGTGAGGATTGAAGCTTCTTGATTACTGGGTCAGAGCACAGGAATCACATATTAATTGTTTGGCAGTGGTGGGATATCCACATCAAGTTTTAATTCTTTGATAGTAGTGGGTTAGCCACATCACATATTAATTGGCTTGTAGTGGTGGGGGTAGTGAATTCCTGTAGCTTGTGTAGAGTGGTCACTGAAGATGTTTTTGTACTCTAAATCAGCCACACAGTCAAGATTCAGAGTTCAGATCACAATTGCTTTATTTCTTTTTTTAGCTTAGTTAGTTAGGGATAGCAGACAATCAAGTCAGCAGAGGAGTATGTCAAGCTGACAAGGAGCCATTTGACTGAAATGTGCCAGGATAAAGGGTTAATGTATGGAAACCTGACTAAAGCAGACATGATTGCAGCTTTAGTCACAGTTGTATCAGAGAATAACAACCAGTAGGACATCCAAACTGGCCTTGAAAATATACAATACTCACAGAATGGAAAGCTCAACCTTTCTACAGAGGACTTAAAAAATCCACCTGGAGATAAAGAGACATGAGCTGGAGGCCAAGCATTTGGGAATAGAAACAGCAGAGAGACTGAGAAGTCTAGAGTGTGAGGAAAATGACAAACTGTGATGTCTGCATACTAAGGATAATGAGAAACTGCTACGCCTGGAAGCTGAGGAGAAGGAGAGGCAGAGGCAACATGAAAAGGAGATCCTGACTCTTCACCAGAGTCATGGAGGTAATGGGGAAGGGAGTAACCAATCCCCAAAAGCAATAAAGGTCAGTAAATTTCTTCCACAGTTTACAGAGTGGGATAATTTTGATAGCTTCATTCATATGTTTGAGTGGGTACGTAAACAGTATGATGTTGACCAAAGGCTCTGGGTACAGTTCCTGACCCGTTCCACCATGGTAAATCTGTGAATGTACTTTCCAAATTGTCTGATTTTGAATTCTTAAACAATAATGTTGTAAAGAATTGTTTGCTAGAATCTTTTAAGCTAACACCTGAAGCTTATAGGAAAAAGTTTTGTGAGCATTGACACAAGGCAAATGAAAGTGTGTGTAAATATGTTGCTGAACTGAGCACTTATTTTCATAAGTGGGTGAGAGGATGTCAGGTCACCACTTTTGCAGGGCTGGCAGATCTTTTGGTGAGGGAACAAGCCCTTAGCACTTTGCCTGAGGACATGAGGATCTGGTTAGCTGACAGACAATGATCTAATGCAGATGAGTTGGGGAAGAAGGGAGACCTATACATAGCAAGCAGGGTATCCTTGAACAGGAAAGGGACCCCCAGTGCTGCTCATAGGTCTAAGGGAACCCATGGTGGGCAGCCCAGACTGCCCCAACAAAATGTAACAGTAACAGGGAAAGCCACTAGTCCAAGTACACATCCAGGACCTAGGGTTAAATGTTTTGAATACAACCAGTGGGGCCATGTGGCATATAGATGTCCATGGAGGCAAGGTGGGGAACAAAAGGTGAGGGAGCCAGTAAGTGTGAATGACAAAATGCCAATAGTAGGTTGTCTTGAGACAACAGGTGTACCAAATTACCATCCTGCAGAGGTCCTGTTATGGAATTATTTTGATGATGCAGTACCATGTGCTCATGCAGTTACATGTAGTCAGGCTTGGAGACAAGCATGTGGGTCTGGTAGTCTGGGGGAGACCCAGACAAACCACACACTTGCAGCCAGGACTGGTGAGGTGGCTACTTCAGGGTGGCAGCTACCCTGTAGCAGTGAGACTGAAGGTGAGCCACAGCTTCTTGTGGGTACTGATGTTCCCTTGGACAGAGTGACTGCATGGGCAGAAGTGAGGAGTAGTACCCAGACTGACAGAGAGGGACCACTGTCAGAGGATACCAGACTTTCTGTGGAAGGGGAGCTGGAAAGTGTTACAAAAATAAGAGTTGAGACAGGATCAGCTCTCAGACTCTACATTACAAGGCCTGAGCCAGGTACCTAGTGAGGCACCTGATTCTCAAGGGAAGGGGGGATCTATATACTGGAACAAAGGGTTACTGTATAGAGAGAGGACCCCTGAGGGGTGGCTAGAGGGTGAGAGAATACAGTAGTTGGTAGTACCTAGAGCCTACCATCTGGCACTTCTAGCCATAGCCCATGATATTCCCTTTGCAGGTCATATGGGCATAAAATGTACAAAGAGATGTATTATGCAGAACATTTATTGGTCTGGGATTTCCAGAGATGTAACAGGGTACTGCAGGACCTGTGAGCAGTGCCAAAAGGTAGGCAAGTCAGGAGACAAGGTGAAAGCTCCTTTGATGAATTTGCCTGTGATTGAGGAGACATTTCAGAGGGCAGCAATGGATATTCTGGGGCTTCTGAGTACCCTACATTCCACAGGGAAAAGTTATATCCTAGTGGCAGTAGATTATGCTCCAAGATATCCTGAGGCAGGAAATGGCAAATGCTTTGTTTGAGATTTTCAGCAGGGAATGTTTCCCAAAAGAAATACTGATTGACAGAGGTGCCAGTTTCATGACAGACATGCTGGCTTGTCTATGGAAGCACTGTGGAGTGAAGCACCTAAAGACCACTACCTACCATCTCCAGACTAATGGTCTTGTTGAGAGGTTAAATTCTACAATCAAGTCCATGCCCTTTCCTTACTTAAAGACAGCTGCAAAATGTAACTTTCTGTTGAAGTCAATATCTTAAATTGTTAATGCTATTATATAATTGTATGTCAACTCTGTGTCACTTGTTAAATAATGCTACTTCTTACTATTTTACTGTGCTGTGTGAATTCAGATTGAAGACTTTTATTGTATATGCAAAGCATAAAGTATTTGTGAAGCTTTTCTCCCAGGGCCTCAACTGCAAAAGGAACCATATCCAGTCGGACTTTCCAAGGTAATCAAATGTAAAATAAATAAATAATAAATGTCACCATATCTAAGGACATTCACAACAAATGACTGGTCAGTGACATCTCTAGGAAACCTACTTATGCTAATAGTCTTTCAAGGGTCATTGTTAATGGAACGTTTATTCATCTGGCCAGGATGATCTCAGAGGACCACCAATACACCCTTGAATGTCAAATCTTAACAGACGTGTTCTGTGCTAGAGGTTACCCTCTGGATTTGGTTAGAGATATCCAGCACACTAACACCCAAAATAAGATGGTGAGCACTATTCTACCCTTGACAGAAAGTTCTTACAACTTGTGAAAAACTGAGAGGTTGCCAGCCAAGCCAGATAGAAGTTTGTAAATAATTCTATGCCATTGTAAATATCAATATGATCCACAGGCTGGTTTCAGAAATGTAAGAAAACTATGCTATGTGCCAAGCTTCAAAAATGTAACCACAGTGCACCCTGCTGTAAGAAAGCTGATAAGTAAAGAATTTATGACTGTGTGTGATCTCAAGCTTGGAGACAGGATGTCTGGCGCTATAAATTCTTTCTATTGTCTTAAGACATAGATAATTACTAGGTTTCACATATAAAGTGCCTTTTATTGCAGTGGTTTCTTCGCAGGTGCAGATCAAAATGAAATTTTAAAATTTTGAGTTCTGTGAACCTGGGAAACTTCAGCAGAGGTGACAAGAATTATGTAATCTAAAATGACTCACCAGTAATGTGTATTATTAATTTAAGGGCTATCTCAGAAAGTAAGAATAGCATTTTGATTTTTTTCTGAATCTGTCTGACAACAACTCACCAGCACTGTGCCTTGCTCTGTAAGTAGGGTCTAAATCATAGTATTTCTCTTAGAGATAGATAGAAATAGCAATGTTAGTCTGTTGCCTATATTTATGTCAGACTGTCCTACAATGTTATTTTAAAGTATTTCCTGTGATTTCTGAACACTCTAATGTCATTGTGTTGACTTAATAAGTATTTTCTTGTGTTTTTATTATTTATTATTAAATATATTTAAACCTTTTAACTGTGGCTGTTTTATGTAGAGATATTTAAGCTCTTAGCGTACTTGGATGTATTAGGTGATACTGTATAAGATACTCCTAAGTAGTCTTCGAGTCTCAGTCACATTTACTAATTGGATAATAATAACATTGCACAGTAGAATTGGGCACCCTATGGTAGGGGCCTTTATAGTAGCTGATAGTAGTGGTTAGTGGCAGTTGGTACTACTGAATAGTCTAAACAGAATGGGGCATAGCAGGAGAACTTGTGCCAGCCTTCCCCAGGAGTGTTTGTGTGTTTATATATAACTCAAATCTCAAAGTGTGTGTGTCAGCTACTTTGGCAGGGACACGAAGCACTGGTTAAACAGAGAGGGTGCTGGATGGTTTGGCTTGACAACTCGGCTGAGATCTGAACCTAATAGCTGTGCCATTGGGGAGTCTTATTGGGGATCTGAAGAGAAAGGGGGAACCAGCTCCAGACTGACTGTGATCTCTGTGTACTCTTAAGGGAAACTGTACTTTAATGTGTGTGTACTTTTTATCCTCCCAATGTGGGCACCCCTCACTGGTGCTAGTGGTGAGGATTGAGAATCTTTGATTACTGGGCCAGTGCACAGGCATCTCACAACTGTGTGAAGGACCTTTTTGACTATACAGTTAAAAATAAGGACATTCATCCCACAGTTTTTGTGTTGGACTATTCTCCTGAATATAGACAAATTAGTGAGATATTAATGAAAAACTGGTCAGTCTTTTCAGTTTTTGGAAATTGCGCTGACAAAGTAAGAGTTAGTCCTGTTATGGTTTAGTGCAAAGGAAAATCTATAAAATATTTTGGAACACCACAAGACTATTACCACTAGTCATAAAACATTAGGGACTGCCAAATGTGGCTTTTGTAGCCAATGTAAACATATTTTGGTGGGAACAACAGTACAGGTTAACAAGAGGAAAATAAAAGCCACTTTTCACTGTAAGTGTAATGCCTCTGGGGTTATATTACTTGCTAAATGCCAGAAAAGAGAATATTTTTATGTGGGTAAAACCAAAAAAAACAAAATTTAGACAATGTATTTATGAACATGATTTGGACAAGAGGAAACATTTTGACAAAAATCATTTAGTTAAACTTGTAAATAAGTACAATGATCATTATTTTTTATTCTTTAGACTGGACCACATAGAAAGATATCCTAGTGGTGGGGTGTGGAAAGATTTAATTGAAGCCTCTGAATTGTGATAGAAACTCAGGTTAGATGCTACCCATGAGCCTGGCCTCAATGACCACATTTCCATTATGAGCATTTTAAGGTTGAAATCTTATATTATTAAGTCAGGACTACTTGTATGTGTGTTTAAGAACAGTCTTGAGTGGTATATGTTAGTTTTTTTCAGGTGTTATTACCTTCAGGTAGATGTTAATTTTATGATGTTTTTTCACATGTGACTTTTGAAGTGGGGTATTTAAATTTGTGTGGTTGTTTTCTGAATTTGATTCTGAAGAAGTCTGTATTGGATTGGATGAAAGTGCTTTATACTTTTATTTTAAACAGTGTGATTTATAATCTCAGCTTTGTCTTGGTTTTGTTTTGTTCTCAAGTGATCCAGTATTTATTTTTGATTGCTTGCAGTTTCTAAAGTGAGCCAATATTCATTGAATCTCAAGAGGGGATTAGAAATTCAGAAAAGAGAGGTTATGTGATATATCCTGTGTTGAAGCAGGGGCATTTGGCTTGGATAAAGAAGTGCATTTTGAGTTGCATTCTAATATGGAATAAATATTCATTGCATTCATGTCAATGAGGAGAGCTCGACAAAGAATAGGTCCCTGAGAAGAGAATCATGTACAGTGCCATGATGTTTCATTCTAGGTGTAATGAGAATTGGTGTGAACTATGAGTAGTGTCTCAGGTTGTATGAAGATTTTTTTTTTATGAAGTTTAGCTGCAAGGAAAGTAACTGTTTGGACCTGGAGTAGTTGTAGTGTTTGGACCCTAAATGTAGATTGGATCTTGGTTTAATGGGTAGCCATTCAACTTTTTCTACTGATGTTCAAAGAGATGAGTTTATAATGAATCAGCAGATGCTGTTACAAATAATCTTGAGTGTGGCAATATTTTTTTGTAGCAGAAGCAAAATTGGGAGCCCATATTCAAGTTGAGAAAGTAGATCTCCTTTTGCCAATGGTTGTTGTGGCTGGTTTGGATAGAAAAAGGGGAGATTCTTTTGGCTCAGAAAAGCATGAAGTTTATTTTTGCTCTCACTTTGTCTATGTGGAAATGGAAGTTCATTGATTGATCAAGCCATAGTCCTAGGTATTTGAAGATGAATGTTGTCTCATGGAATAGTTGTGGAGGTCAAATATAGTTAAAGAGTACATTTTCTGTGGAGTTCCATAAAGCACAGTTTTGTTCTTGTTAGGGTTGAGAAATAGTTTATGGTTTATGAGCCACTGGTGGAGCTCATGCAAGTCTGATTGAATCTAACATAGGAATTTGAGAGAGTGACCTGATCAATAAATCTGCATGTCATCAGCATAAAGGTTACGTGGGAGATAGAGAGGTCATGAGGAAATTTGTTAATGAATACAGACAAGAGAAGAGGGCAATAATGAATCCTTGTGGTACACCTTCGGAAATAGGTGTGGTTTCTGATTGGGTTTTTCCTATTTTAACTCTGAATTATGATGGAGGATGTTTTTAAACCAGGGAGTGCCATCTGGACTAATGCCAATTTCAATTAGTCTGTTTTGGAGAATATAGTGGTCATTGAATTTAAATGTTTTTGTCAGGTCTATAAATAAGACACTTAAAGGAGGTCATTATAAGAGTTTATCAGGATGTTATCAGTTAGAACCCAAAGTCCAGTTGCAGTATTCATCCAGGCTATAATCCATGTTGTTTGGAGGACAGCAACTGGATACAGAGACAGAGCAGGGTGTAGACAATCTAGACAATAAAAATAAACAAAACATTCATGTCCTTATTTCCAAGTTGCCATGTATCTGGAACATGGTCTGAAAATGCATCCTGATCTAGTGATATAACAATCAGAACTGGGTTTAGCAACAGGGACAGTCATTGGTGGTCTGTTTACTTCAGAAGCTTTGGGATTCTTCTCAGGAACAGGCATATTTACTGGAACGTCCTCTAGAACTGGAATGCTGGATAACTCACTCTGATATATATAGTCTTTCTCACTGCTATGATACTGCAATACAGGCTTGGACACCAAGATCAAATGTTTATGATTCTGCCTAAATTCTGCTACTTGCAATTCCACAATGTAAGATATTGGCTCTCAAAATGCACTTTTCAAGACAGCAATCCAATCAAAACCTTTAGACATCTGCATCCTTACTATCTCCCTTTTTCATAATGGATTGAGTGGTTTGCTGGACTTATCATTATAGGACTTCTGAGATAAGCACTTATTTAACAGATTGACTTTTGTTGATCTGTTGTTCTTGACACATGTAACCAATAATGAACTGCTAATTGGTAGTGTGGCTCTGGTTTGTCTTGACAAAAGTCTTTGTGCGGTAGAACCAAGATGTTTATCATAACATTTCTGAGATTCAAGATATCATCACTATTGTCTCATTTCATCTTCTCTAGCAATTGTTTTGCACTTTGAACTGCATGTTCTGCCAAACCATTTGACTGCAGATACTCAGGGCTACTCATAACATGAATAAAGTCCAACTTTTCAGCAAATCTTTTGAACTGCTGGCTTATAAACTGTACCATTGTCAGAAATAGCTTTGTGTGGACTACCATGAATTGCAAAATGATGCTTTATCTTAGTAATGACAGTACTGGATGCTTGGTTAGGAAGCAGGTCAATCTCAAACCAATCAGAATAAGAATCTGCTAACACCAAGTGATGTTGACCATTCCATTCAAAAATGTTGGTAGCCACTGTCGACCAAGGTAGTTCTGGAATATGATTTGGCTAAAGTGGTACTTTCTGTTGATGCGGCTTAGTACAATCACATACAGAACAAGATGAAAGTACTCTCTCAATATCCTGTGACACAGAAGGCCAACATTCTTGTCCTCTTGCTCTTCCTTTGGTAAAATCAATTCCTTGGTGGCCACGATGCAATATGCTCTTGTTGCAAGGACTTTGGAACAATCACTTTTGGACCTTTCATGATGATACGATTATCAAACAAAATGTGATCTCTGAAAGGAAAATATGGTTGCACATCTACTTGTAAAGAAGATTACAGAAGCACAAACCTCCTCCAAAAAACACAAAATTCACAAAAGAAATAGTCCGCTTTCCCGCACAATAAAGGGATTTCCTCCAAGGCCAGAAAAAATATTCCTTCACCGATAGTTGCAAACAAATGAATTTATTGAATAGCAAACAATAAAAACAGGATCAGTCCATCATATACCATAAACCAACACCGATAATCCGTTTCTTGGTTTGGCTTAAATTTAGCAGCAAACAGCAGCAAACAAACAACACCACCAGCTCGTCTTACATGTTACTTGAAAACCAGAGATTGAGCGCGCTTTCGTCCATAGATTACTGGACTTCATCAGAATCTACATGTTCCATTCAAATGAGCTCTTAAATACATTTCTATGAGTATCAATTATTCCATTAACATAATTAATTACACTTGCACTTTGTTTTAAAGGTATATATAGTTTGATAAAACCTGTCTCATGTGATCCAAGCCGTTTAAAATGTATGTCTATATAACAATGTTACCCATACTAGTATATTCATATGCCTATATGTATATTGTCATCCTACCCCTCGATTCTTTAAAAATTGTACGCATATTAATATAAATAAATACTATTAAGTTAAATTAATATATCCATTATCATTGTGAAATCATTCCAATAAAATGTGTTGATATTTAGTATATATATATATGTGTGTATGTATATTTTAAAAATGCATAAATATATAAATATTCCAAAATATATACAATAATATTACCTTAAATATGAATATAGGTATACATATAAATATAATTAAAAATATAAATATAAGTATAAATAAATAAATATATAAATATTTATGTATATGTATAAAAATATTTTATGTATATAATTAATTGATAAAAGATGTGTATGGTAAATATGCAATAAATATTACACTCATAAAACCCAATAGAACAAAAAATTAAATTAATAAAATAGTTAACAATTGTCAATGAATTGGTCCACTAAAAAATGATATTTACATATATTTGCATATGTGATTTTACATTGTTATGCATTCTGTTTTGGGTTATTGGCTAGTATTTTAAGTACTGGTTTTATAGATATGTGATCGTTCAGTCCCTTATGGCAACATACATCCAATCTCATTTGCCAAATAAGTTCCCTAAATTCCAGAAATGTTTCCCAGTCTCCCCCTCTATCACAAGCCTTTACTTCCTCCAATACCCAAAACTTAATGTTTGCATTCTTGCACATACTAACATGTCTGTACAGTGCATTATTTTCATTTTTCTTTAATATATCTCTCATATGCTCATATATTCTCGTTCTTAGTTGTCTTTCGGTTTTCCCCACATAGTATGCCCAGCAATCCAAACAATATGCTAGGTATACCACCCCCTTCGTGTAACAACTGTAGTATTTGTTACTTCTAAACTTATGTCCTGTATTTTTTAACCATAATTCTTTACTTCCTGCCAAGAAAGAACATTGGGCACATCTTCCACATTTAAATGTGCCCACTCTACTACTTGCTCCTAGTTCCCTGTATGTATCTTTTTTGAATTCAAACATTTTTTTCAAATTTGTGTTCCTTCTATAACAAATTTTTAATGGTCCCTGAAATATTGATGGTTTGTTGGTCATTCTAGAGAACATATTCCAAACCTCATTTATCCCTTTCCTTAACCAACCAAAACCATAAAATATGTTAATGTCAACCGGGGTGCATTTCCTATGTGGGTAGTCTCTGTATTTTTATCATTGTTATTAGTAGTAATCATGTTAGTGGACTCATTTCCGTTCATGTTTCCAATCGTAATTGACATAGGAATATTTCCTAGAAGTGGCATATATCTAGTGTCTCTTTGTTTCATAACATCTTTTTTGACCCTTTTTATAAGACCGTCAGGATATCCTCTTTCCTTAAATAATTTATAAATTGTCATCATTTCTTCCAAAAACTCATCCCTATCACTGGTCATTCTGGAGGCTCTTATCATTTGCCCCTTTACCACATTTTTCTTCATAAATAGGTGGTGGTCACTCTCATAGTGAACATAAGAATTGGAAAAACATGTTTTTCTCTATATTCTGGATTTGTATTTCTTGTCATTTTTATTCTTACTAATGGTAATATCCAAATAGTTCACTTGATCTGATGTTAAATCAAACGTAAAGCTAAGGAACGGTGTGGTACTATTTATATACTGGACAAAGTCTTTTACCTGCTGGGTCGTGCCATCCCATATTATAAAGATGTCGTCCAGGAATCTAAAATATTTCACAATATAATCTTTGTGATTCGATTTTAACACAAAATTCAATTCCCAGAACAACATTATTATGTTGGCATATATCGGTCATGAGCCGACCCCATTGCTACACCGTCCTTTTGATGATATATATCCCCTTGGAAGTAGATGAAATTATTTTTTAATACTAACTCCATACTCTCTAAAACTAATCTGAAGTCATTGTTATTCAGAAATTTAAAATCCACCAACATATGTTCAAACCATGTAAGTCCTATTTCATGAGGTATAACTGAAAACAGGTCTTTTACATCAATAGTTATAAACAAATATCTATCTTGATATGGGATGTCATTGAATTTCTTTAAAAAATCCCAAGAATCAATTAAAATGTGGGGGTAGTCTTTACTAAATTGTTTTAATTTTGAATCTACCAGTATCGCTAAAGGTTGTGTTTTTGAACCCTGAGATGTAACTATAGGTCTCAGAGGAGGGTTGTCAACCTGCTTGTGTATCTTTGGGATTCCAAATATTTCTGGAATTATGGGTTTAGGGACTTTCAAGTAATTGTACATATCCACGTCTATTAGGCCTTGTAGTAAATTGTCCTGAAGGATATAGTCTATCTTTCTATAACACATATTCATTTCGTTTTTAGATGCTAAATTATATCTGTCTTCATTATTCAGAATTTCTAACATTTTTTTAGTGTAGTCCCAGTGGTCCATAAGGACCACACCTCCCCCCTTATCCGGCTTCATAATTCTTAACTTTTTATTTTCTTGAAGTTTTTTAAGAACATCCTTCTCCTCTAAAGTTAAATTACTGAAATCTTGTATTTTCTCATTGGGTACAAACCCTTGTCTTACCATATCTATGATTGTTGTTTCAAAATTCAAAATATCAGTTTGAAGGGGGGGATTGAACACACTTCTCCTTCTCAATTTATCACTGTTAATGTTATTCATATCCTGAAGCAATAATCCCAAGTTTAATTTTCTAGTGAACAATTTTATGTCTATCAAAACTTCTTCCATTTTCGGCTTTTTCTTTGGTACAAAGGAAAACCCCTTTGTAAATAACCCAAAAAAAGCCGGAGATATTTCTAACTCCGTAAAATTGTAAATGTGAAAATTCTCCATGGAATGTATCCTGCATGGTGCCAAGTCAATTGGCTCACCTTCATTATCACAGTCTAAGAATATTGTCCCCTGACCATCCTTATTACTATTCTGACCCTCATTTAAATAAATAATTTCTGTCAATACTGGACCAATTGCTTTTCTATCAAAATGGGAATGTTCTATCTGTGTCTCGTTCCCCTCTGTTGTTTTGCATGGTAAGGATTCCCTATTGCCTCTGCATATGAAAAGTGTTGACTCTGATTCCTGATTCGTTCTGATCTCCGGGGTCCCTGATCTACCCCTAAAGGGTCATCCTCACTATCTCTCTCTTCATCCACAAGACTTCTATGCCTATTATTATAAAAAGATCCATCATTTTGATGTTGTTGTTGAAATCCCTGCCCCCCCACTAAATCATCACTTCTGTTCCGTCCATTAAAAAATCTCTTGTTACTAGTCCTATGTCCGGGATTTACATAGGCTTTCCCTTCCCTATATTCTCTTAAATCCCGTTCAATTTTGTCACATTTTCTCTTGTAATTTTTGTTCACATTAAAATCAACCTCTTGCGATACACCACAGTATATATTTTTATATTCTTGTACTGTAAATAAAAGATCATTGCTAATGTCATGATATAACTTATCAACACATTTTTTGCTTGCATTTAAAATTTTTTCATTACTATCTATCATAGCTTTTAATATAGATAGTCCACAGTCATTAAGTAATTCTGTGATAGTATTAAATAACTCTTCATCATTGCATACATTGTTGGGGTATTTCATCAATCTAAGTCCCTTAGGGACTATTTTTTGTTCCACACATTTCTTAAGATACCAATTGTCCAAACTGAGATTACGGTACCTGTTAAGCTCCATTTCAAGAAGCTTACATTTGTCTTTGTATCGGTAATTATCGTCCATGGTTTTGCTTTCATTATATCCATTCTCTGTTGTAAACGATTTATCAAGCCACTCGTTGAAGGCTATATTGTTATAACCCTCTAAAACACGCTGTCCTCTATTAAAATGTGTTTTTCTGTTGTTATTATGTCCGATCGCTCCCTCCCGAACCATGTTGGCGTTTCTTTCAGTTGTAACTTGGACGCGGGAGTTATGCGTCATCACGGCGCCTTCGCGAATCACCTCCGCCCGTCTCTCCTCTCCGTTGGGGCTCCGTTGACCACATGGTATAGACCCGGTAAGGTCCAAAGAGACAACTGACCCTGTTGTCTCTTGTGAGTGGGTCCGTATGAGTTGGACCAACTGGCTGAGCAGACTCTGTTCGCCTTCCATCATGGGGAACCCTCGTAGCAGAAGTTGCGGAACACTGGTAACCACAGAAGCACAAACCTCCTCCAAAAAACACAAAATTCACAAAAGAAATAGTCCGCTTTCCCGCACAATAAAGGGATTTCCTCCAGGGCCAGAAAAAATATTCCTTCACCGATAGTTGCAAACAAATGAATTTATTGAATAGCAAACAATAAAAACAGGATCAGTCCATCATATACCATAAACCAACACCGATAATCCGTTTCTTGGTTTGGCTTAAATTTAGCAGCAAACAGCAGCAAACAAACAACACCACCAGCTCATCTTACATGTTACTTGAAAACCAGAGATTGGTAACTGTCCATAGATTACTGGACTTCATCAGAATCTACATGTTCCATTCAAATGAGCTCTTAAATACATTTCTATGAGTATCAATTATTCCATTAACATAATTAATTACACTTGCACTTTGTTTACAATGATAATGGATATATTAATTTAACTTAATAGTATTTATTTATATTAATATGCGTACAATTTTTAAAGAATCGAGGGGTAGGATGACAATATACATATAGGCATATGAATATACTAGTATGGGTAACATTGTTATATAGACATACATTTTAAACGGCTTGGATCACATGAGACAGGTTTTATCAAACTATATATACCTTTAAAACAAAGTGCAAGTGTAATTAATTATGTTAATGGAATAATTGATACTCATAGAAATGTATTTAAGAGCTCATTTGAATGGAACATGTAGATTCTGATGAAGTCCTGTAATCTATGGACGAAAGCGCGCTCAGTCTCTGGTTTTCAAGTAACATGTAAGACGAGCTGGTGGTGTTGTTTGTTTGCTGCTGTTTGCTGCTAAATTTAAGCCAAACCAAGCGGATTATCGGTGTTGGTTTATGGTATATGATGGACTGATCCTGTTTTATTGTTTTGCTATTCAATAAATTCATTTGTTTGCAACTATCGGTGAAGGAATATTTTTCTGGCTTGGAGGAAATCCCTTTATTGTGCGGAAAGCGGACTATTTCTTTAATTTTGTGTTTTTTGGAGGAGGTTTGTGCTTCTGTGGTTACCAGTGTTCATAACTTCTGCTACGAGGGTTCCCCATGATGGAAGGCGAACAGAGTCTGCTCAACCAGTTGGTCCAACTCATACGGACTCACTCACAAGAGACAACAGGGTCGGTTGTCTCTTTGGACCTTACGGGTCTATACCATGTGGTCAACGGAGCCCCAGCGGAGAGGAGAGGCGGAGGTGATTGTGGCGCCGTGATGACGATAACTCCCGTCAGTTACAACTGAAAAACGCCAACATGGTTCGAGGGAGCGGCCGGACATAATAACAACAGAAAAACACATTTTAATAGAGGACAGCGTGTTTTAGAGGGCTATAACAATATAGCCTTCAACGAGTGGCTTGATAAATCGTTTACAACAGAGAATGGATATAATGAAAGCAAAACCATGGACGATAATTACCGATACAAAGACAAATGTAAGCTTCTTGAAACGGAGCTTAACAGGTACCGTAATCTCAGTTTGGACAATTAGTATCTTAAGAAATGTGTGGAACAAAAAATAGTCCCTAAGGGACTTAGATTGATGAAATACCCCAACAATGTACGCAATGATGAAGAGTTATTTAATACTATCACAGAAGTACTTAATGACTGTGGACTATCTATATTAAAAGCTATGCTAGATAGTAATGAAAAAATTTTAAATGCAAGCAAAAAATGTGTTGATAAGTTATATCATGACAAATATAAAAATATATACTGTGGTGTATTGCAAGAGGTTGATTTTAATGTGAACAAAAATTACAAGAGAAAATGTGACAAAATTGAACGGGATTTAAGAGAATATAGGGAAGGGAAAGCCTATGTAAATCCCGGACATAGGACTAGTAACAAGAGATTTTTTAATGGACGGAACAGAAGTGATGATTTAGTGGGGGGGCAGGGATTTCAACAACAACATCAAAATGATGGATCTTTTTATAATAATATAATAATAGGCATAGAAGTCTTGTGGATGAAGAGAGAGATAGTGAGGATGACCCTTTAGGGGTAGATCAGGGACCCCGGAGATCAGAACGAATCAGGAATCAGAGTCAACACTTTTCATATGCAGAGGCAATAGGGAATCCTTACCATGCAAAACAACAGAGGGGAACGAGACACAGATAGAACATTCCCATTTTGATAGAAAAGCAATTGGTCCAGTATTGACAGAAATTACTTATTTAAATGAGGGTCAGAATAGTAATAAGGATGGTCAGGGGACAATATTCTTAGACTGTGATAATGAAGGTGAGCCAATTGACTTGGCACCATGCAGGATAACCAAAAATTCCCAATGGAAAAGGGGAAAATTTTTTTCAGAGGTGACAAGAATTATGTAATCTAAAATGACTCACCAGTAATGTGTATTATTAATTTAAGGGCTATCTCAGAAAGTAAGAATAGCATTTTGATTTTTTTCTGAATCTGTTTGACAACAACTCACCAGCACTGTGCCTTGCTCTGTAAGTAGGATCTAAATCATAGATAGATAGATAGAAATAGCAATGTTAGTCTGTTGCCTATATTTATGTCAGACTGTCCTACAATGTTATTTTAAAGTATTTCCTGTGATTTCTGAACACTCTAATTTCATTGTGTTGACTTAATAAGTATTTTCTTGTGTTTTTATTATTTATTATTAAATATATTTAAACCTTTTAACTGTGGCTGTTTCATGTAGAGATATTTAAGCTCTTAGCGTACTTGGATGTATTAGGTGATACTGTATAAGATACTCCTAAGTAGTCTTCGAGTCTCAGTCACATTTACTAATTGGATAATAATAACATTGCACAGTAGAATTGGGCACCCTTTGGTAGGGGCCTTTATAGTAGCTGATAGTAGTGGTTAATGGCAGTTGGTACTACTGAATAGTCTAAACAGAATGGGGCATAGCAGGAGAACTTGTCCCAGCCTTCCCCAGGAGTGTTTGTGTGTTTATATATAACTCAAATCTCAAAGTGTGTGTGTCAGCTACTTTGGCAGGGACACGAAGCACTGGTTAAACAGAGAGGGTGCTGGATGGTTTGGCTTGACAACTCGGCTGAGATCTGAACCTAATAGCTGTGCCATTGGGGAGTCTTATTGGCGATCTGAAGAGAAAGCCGGCACCAGCTCCAGACTGCCTGTGATCTCTGTGTACTCTTAAGGGAAACTGTACTTTAATGTGTGTGTACTTTTTATCCTCCCAATGTGGACACCCCTCACTGGTGCTAGTGGTGAGGATTGAGAATCCTTGATTACTGGGCCAGTGCACAGGCATCTCACAACTGTGTGAAGGACCTTTTTGACTATACAGTTAAAAGTAAGGACATTCATCCCACAGTTTTTGTGTTGGACTATTCTCCTGAATATAGACAAATTAGTGAGATATTAATGAAAAACTGATCAGTCTTTTCAGTTTTTGGAAATTGCGCCGACAAAGTAAGAGTTAGTCCTGTTATGGTTTATTGCAAAGGAAAATCTATAAAATATTTTAGAACACCACAAGACTATTACCACTAGTCATAAAACATTAGGGACTGCCAAATGTGGCTTTTGTAGCCAATGTAAACACATTTTGGTGGGAACAACAGTACAGGTTAACAAGAGGAAAATAAAAGCCACTTTTCACTGTAACTGTAATGCCTCTGGGGTTATATTACTTGCTAAATGCCAGAAAAGAGAATATTTTTATGTGGGTAAAACCAAAAAAAACAAAATTTAGACAATGTATTTATGAACATGATTTGGACATGAGGAAACATTTTGACAAAAATCATTTAGTTAAACTTGTAAATAAGTACAATGATCATTATTTTTTATTCTTTAGACTGGACCACATAGAAAGAAATCCTAGTGGTGGGGTATGGAAAGATTTAATTGACGCCTCTGAATTGTGATAGAAACTCAGGTTAGATGCTACCCATGAGCCTGGCCTCAATGACCATATTTCCATTATGAGCATTTTAAGGTTGAAATCTTATATTATTAAGTCAGGACTACTTGTATGTGTGTTTAAGAGCAGTCTTGAGTGGTATATATGTTAGTTTTTTTCAGGTGTTATTACCTTCAGGTAGATGTTAATTTAATTATGTTTTTTCACATGTGACTTTTGAAGTGGGGTATTTAAATTTGTGTGGTTGTTTTCTGAATTTGATTCTGAAGAAGTCTGTATTGGACTGGATGAAAGTGCTTTATACTTTTATATTAAACAGTGTGATTTATAATCTCAGCTTTGTCTTGGTTTTGTTTTGTTCTCAAGTGATCCAGTATTTATTTTTGATTGCTTGCAGTTTCTAAAGTGAGCCAATATTCATTGAATCTCAAGAGGGGATTAGAAATTCAGAAAAGAGAGGTTATGTGATATATCCTGTGTTGAAGCAGGAGCATTTGGCTTGGATAAAGAAGTGCATTTTGAGTTGCATTCTAATATGGAATAAATATTCATTGCATTCATGTCAATGAGGAGAGCTCGACAAAGAATAGGTCCCTGAGAAGAGAATCATGTACAGTGCCATGATGTTTCATTCTAGGTGTAATGAGAATTGATGTGAACTATGAGTAGTGTCTCAGGTTGTATGAAGATTTTTTTTTATGAAGTTTAGCTGCAAGGAGAGTAACTGCTTGGACCTGGAGTAGTTGTAGAGTTTGGATCCTAAATGTAGATTGGATCTTGGTTTAATGGGTAGCCATTCAACTTTTTCTACTGATGTTCAAAGAGATGAGTTTATAATGAATCAGCAGATGCTGTTACAAATAATCTTGAGTGTGGCAATATTTTTTGTAGCAGAAGCAAAATTGGGAGCCCATATTCAAGTTGAGAAAGAAGATCTCCTTTTGCCAATGGTTGTTGTGGCTGGTTTGGATAGAAAAAGGGGAGATTCTTTTGGCTCAGAAAAGCATGAAGTTTATTTTTGCTCTCACTTTGTCTATGTGGAAATGGAAGTTCATTGATTGATCAAGCCATAGTCCTAGGTATTTGAAGATGATTGTTGTCTCATGGAATAGTTGTGTAGGTCAAATATAGTTAAAGAGTACATTTTCTGTGGAGTTCTAAAAAGCACAGTTTTGTTCTTGATAGGGTTGAGAAATAGTTTATGGTTTATGAGCCACTGGTGGAGCTCATGCAAGTCTGATTGAATCTAACATAGGAATTTGAGAGAGTGACCTGATCAATAAATCTGCATGTCATCAGCATAAAGGTTAAGTGGGAGATAGAGAAGTCATGAGGAAATGTGTTAATGAATACAGACAAGAGAAGAGGGCAGTAATGAATTCTTGTGGTACACCTTCGGAAATAGGTGTGGTTTCTGATTGGGTTTTTCCTATTTTAACTCTGAATTACGATGGAGGATGTTTTTAAACCAGGGAGTGCCATCTGGACTAATGCCAATTTCAATTAGTCTGTTTTGGAGAATATAGTGGTCATTGAATTTGAATGTTTTTGTCAGGTCTATAAATAAGACACCTAAAGAAGGTCATTATCAGAGTTTATCAGGATGTTATCAGTTAGAGCCCAAAGTACAGTTGCAGTATTCATCCAGGCTATAATCCACGTTGTTTGGAGGACAGCAACTGGATACAGAGACACAGCAGGGTGTAGACAATCTAGACAATAAAAATAAACAAAACATTCATGTCCTTATTTCCAAGTTGCCATGTATCTGGAACATGGTCTGAAAATGCATCCTGATCTAGTGATTTAACAATCAGAACTGGGTTTAGCAACATGGACAGTCATTGGTGGTCTGCTTGCTTCAGAAGCTTTGGGATTCTTCTCAGGAACAGGCATATTTACTGGAACATTCTCTAGAACTGGAATGCTGGGTAACTCACTCTGAGATATATAGTCTTTCTCACTGCTATGATACTGCAATACAGGCTTGGACACCAAGATCAAATGTTTATGATTCTGCCTAAATTCTGCTCCTTGCAATTCCACAATGTAAGATATTGGCTCTCAAAATGCACTTTTCAAGACAGCAATTCAATCAAAACCTTTAGACATCTGCATCCTTACTATCTCCCCTTTTCATAATGGATTGAGTGGTTTGCTGGACTTATCATAATAGGACTTCTGAGATAAGCACTTATTTAACAGATTGACTTTTGTCGATCTGTTGTTCTTGACACATGTAACCAATAATGAACTGCTAATTGGTAGTGTGGCTCTGGTTTGTCTTGACAGAAGTCTTTGTGCGGTAGAACCAAGATGTTTATCATAACATTTCTGAGATTCAAGAGATTCAAGATATCATCACTATTGTCTCATTTCATCTTCTCTAGCAATTGTTTTGCACTTTGAACTGCATGTTCTGCCAAACCATTTGACTGCAGATACTCAGGGCTACTCATAACATGAATAAAGTCCAACTTTTCAGCAAATCTTTTGAACTGCTGGCTCATAAACTGTACCATTGTCAGAAATAGCTTTGTGTGGACTACCATGAATTGCAAAATGATGCTTTATCTTAGTAATGACAGTACTGGATGCTTGGTTAGGAAGCAGGTCAATCTCAAACCAATTAGAATAAGAATCTGCTAACACCAAGTAATGTTGACCATTCCATTCGAAAATGTTGGTAGCTACTGTCGACCAAGGTAGTTCAGGAATATGATTTGGCTAAAGTGGTACTTTCTGTTGATGTGGCTTAGTACAATCACATACAGAACAAGATGAAAGTACTCTCTCAATATCCTGTGACACAGAAGGCCAACATTCTTGTCCTCTTGCTCTTCCTTTGGTAGAATCAATTCCTTGGTGGCCACGCTGCAATATGCTCTTGTTGCAAGGACTTTGGAACAATCACTTTTGGACCTTTCATGATGATACCATTGTCAAACAAAATTTGATCTCTGAAAGGAAAATATGGTTGCACATCTACTTGTAAAGAAGATTACTTTGATGGCCATCCTTGGCTGATAAAGTGGTTGAGCTTCTGAAGAACTGGATCTAAGGCTGTATGACTTCTAAGCTCCTCAAGATGTGAAGAAAAAATATTTCTCACTTCCATGACTTCAAAATCAAGTTTCTCATTTTCATGCTTTTCAGTGGTATTTCTGGGTGATCTGGATAATGTATCAGCAAGATAAAGAAGTTTGCTTTTTGTGTAGACAAGATTAAAATTATACTTTTGCAATTTTAGCATCATTCGTTGCAATCTGGCAGGAGTTGTATGCATAGGCTTTTGCAAAATAAAGACTAGAGGTTGGTGATCTGTTTCAATCTGGATAGGTCTACCATAAATATAATCATGGAACTTTGAACATGCAAACACAATTTTCAAGAGCTCTTTCTCTGTCTGCACATACTGCATTTCAGTTTGGGTTAGAGTTCTGGATGCATAGGCTACTGGCCTACTCTCGTGAAGAAATTTCAATGCATTACAAGAAAGAGTATCTGGTTTGTGAACATCATAGTATCCAAGTATTGATGGAATGGCAATACTCTGTTTCAAGACATCAAATGCTCTTTGGTGTTGTTCTGATCAGGACTAGGATGCATATTTGTGAGTTATCTCTCTAAGCAGTGCTGAAAGTTGGCTCAAGTCTGGAATGAACTTGCCTAGGTAGTTAACCATGCCAAGAAAATGTTGTAGGGCTTGATAATTGTCTGGAGCTGGCATCTCAAGAATAGCAGTTTGCTTAGAAGGATCTGGTTGTAAGTCTGAACTGGTAAATAAATGACCACCATAAGTAACTTCTCTTAGCCTGAACTTGCATTTCTGTGGATTCAGCTTGAGTCACTTCACGTGCTCTTTCCAGAACTTTCTTGAGGTTTCTGTTATGCTCAGATTCACCATTACTTTCTACTAGAATATCATCTACTATAATAGCACACAGATACCCAGAAAAAAATTGCTCCATTGCATACTGGAAGACTTCATTGGCAGAATTTATCGCAAATGGTATTTTCAAAATTCTGTACCTGCCAAATGGAGTACTGAAATTTGTTAGCAATGAAGATTTTTGGTCAAGCATTATTTGCCAAAATTAACTCTCTGCGTCTAAGACAGAAAAAAACAGTGGCATTTGGCATAAGAGCAGTGACTCCTTTGACTGTACTTGGATGATGAGGTCTTTTCAATGACTTTTTTCAAATCTTGTAGATCAATACATATTCTAATATTATCTGAGCTTTTCTTATGCTCTACAACCATGAAAGATACCCATTCAGTAGGTTCTGCAACTGGAAAAATTACACCTTGCTGCACCATTTTATCTAGCTCAGCTTTACCTTTGTTCTGTATAGCTACTGGAACTTCCCGGGCTAGCCTGACAACTTGACTAACTTCAGGATATGACATCATGGAGTACACAACCGAGAATTTGCCTAGGTTTGCCTTTGAAAAGATCAACATAGGTAGAAAAGATAGACTGGGTGAAATTAGAACAGTGGTCTTTTAAGCTTACATGATGCATGTCGTTACTAAGTGAACTTAGTCCCATTTTCAAACTCTCTCTGAAGTCTAATAAGGACTGGGTGTGCCTTTTGACCACATAAAATTGCAAGTCATAGCTGTTCCCATCAGATTAACATGAAAGCACTACTGAACCTTCAATTTGAATTTCTTCACCACCTTAAGCAATAAACTTTGCACACTTTTCCAAATCCAGCTTCTCACCAGCATGTGCTGTAGAAAATATTTCTGCTGACATAACATTGCACTTTAAACCTGTGTCAAATGTGAGCTCTATAGGGCTTCCATTTATCCAAACAGTACAGGATACTTCATTCCTTGCCCATAAATGTACTGCACTGACTGTTTCATTAATCACTGACACACCATCAACATAAAAAGTAGGGTCACAGCTTTCTAATTGATCAACTTGTCTCTTCTAATAAAAGAATGCCCTTTATTTGATTTACAAAACCTTTTGAAATTATTCCACTTATTGCATTTGTGGCATTGTTGACCAAAATATAAGCATTTTTCTCTTTTGGGCTCATGATTTGCACCACAATTACAACAGCTGACTATGAAACTGGGTAAGGGCACATGCTTTTAGTTTGCTAAATCATTATTGTGCTTCACTGATACTGTGCTAGAAAAGTACATGTTATCCCTGTAATTGTTATAGGGCTTAAAGTTGCTGCCATATGCTTGGGCCTGTTTCTTCTAACCACATGCTGCATACTATCAACATGAGCAGTAGAAGTTACTGAAAGCATGCATTTCTGATTCATAAGCATATTTGTGTGCTTTTCTGTGAGCTCGTATAGCTGACAAATCTCATTGGCCTTATTCAAAGTTAGATCACTGTGGCAAAGCAAAATCTTTCTCACAGCATCATCTTTAATACCACACATGGGTCTGTCTTTAATCAACTCATCCCTTCAATCACCAAATCTGCACATTGTAGCTTTATTTCTCAAGTCAGTTATATATTCTACAAAAGTTTCACCATGCTTTTGATCTTTTGTATAAAATAAGTGTCTTTCCATAGTAATATTTGTTTTGGGGCTACACATTTCTCTAAATTTACATTTTAAGCACTCAGGGTCTTCCCTTGACTCAGCCGGTACCACTATATGACGGTTATCCCCCTTTCTTGCAAATACAGCCGATGCATACACAAATGAATGCCCTCTTTCTATGGCTTCTGAACAAGCTAAGTTAAGCATAGTAAATTCCTTTGGACAGTTATCTTTATCAGAAAATGCAGCTTGTATGAAAATATACTCTTGCTCAAACAGTCTCCATTTCTCTGCAATATTATTATCAAAGCCAAGAGGACCTGATTTTCAAAATCCTTCAGCCATGCCAACAAAGTATGCCCAAACACAGTGAGAATATGGCCCTTGTAATTATGTACGAACATGCACACACAGCCAGTACTTGTAATAACATTCAAATGCACATAAAACTGTTTGAAGTACTGTACTTTGTGAAATATACTTTGAAATGGCTGTATTTTGCGAAATAACTGTACTGTAATACTGCACAAACATGTACTTTGGATATCTTGAATAACTTTAATTAGTGCAAAAAAGTATGTGCCATAAGCTACTTCAAAAATGTGGCTGTTTTCCTTATTTTATTAATTTTACATGATTCTGACTTTATTTCAAACATTTTCTGTAATTATTCAAATAATTGTATCAATATGTCACAGTTTCAGACATTTCTTTTACTTACAAATTTGTTTAGAGCATTCTGAGAGTTTAATTTTCTATTTTGCGAATAAGAAATCATTTAAGTAAGCTTTGATACCTGAAATATGTTTTTGACCTGTTTTTTTGTGAATTAAATGTGCAGTGAGGATGATCCACTCCTCTATATTCCTCCACCTTTAACTGAATGCCTTCTAGGTCCAAATTCTGGTATCTCATCTGACACCATGTCACTTGTCTTTTTCTGCATTAAAGAAGAACAGGCAGGGTAGTTTGTTTATATGCTTTATTACACAGAAACACATCAGGATGGATAGCAGCAGTGGAAAATATAAACAAACTGATTAACTGACAAACTACACAGACATACATGCTTACATCTCAACAGCTTACTACAAAATGGCAGTCAGGCTTGCACATGCTCACTATTTATACACTTGTGCAAGCCCATAGAAAGCTTCTTAAGATGTACACACATATTTAGCTGCACTAGGCAACATAAATATCAACTGCCTAAACCTGAGCTCCAACATTCCTGCTTCTAATATTAATCTATTGAACCTCATTCAGCTCATAAACACCCAACCAAACTAAATAAGGATAACACCAGAGCATCCAGCATAGATTGCATTCTCATCTCAAACACCAGTAAAATATTTGAAGCAGTCAGTCTTTCAGACACTTCAAGTGACCGCCTCCCTGTCTTTATCCACTGCTACCCCTCCTCCTAGCAAAATCAACACCATTAAAAGCAAATAAGGAACCTAACTGCTTTCAACCCTCTTACTTTTGCTGATACCCTAAAAAAGATTTTCTGGTACAAACTAAAAAACTCTCCCACTAGACAACATTGTTGACTATTTTAATACTATATTCCAAAACATGCTAAATAGCCTTGCACCTTCTTCGGTTGAAAAGGATCAAAACAAACTGTGCCCCATGACTGACCAAGCCTACAAAAGATATCATGCACTCCAGAGATAAAATATGGAAATAGTATCAAACTAATAAAAACCAACATGACCTGATACATTTTAATCATCTTCGTAATCAGGTAAAAAACTAGTTCATAAAGATAAAAAGGCATACTATTCAAAACTGCAGTCTAACCATAAACAAAATCCTAACAAATTCTGGAATTCCATCACATCACTCCTGAATCTTGGCACAAAAAACAACCCATATCCACATCCTGACAAACCTTCTTTTGCAATAGCCTCTCTAACTCTTTCTTTAGAAATTCTGTAGCTCACGTAACTGCTAGCTTTCCTCATGATAGAGGCAGCATAAGTAATGCTGCTCCACCAAAAACCTCCACCACCTTCCCTATCTCTACATGCACCTCATCCCCCCATGAACCCAACAGCCATTCTACCCCTAAAATAACTCTTAATCCCATTTCTACCACAACAATAAAAAGACTACTCCTGAAGCTCAAATCCTGCTCTAACGCACCTAAGAATATACCCGCCCATATTTCTAAAGCTTGCTTGCTGAAGTAATTGCATTTCCTAGAAGTATCTTTAAGATCCATTGAAGAATCTTATGTGCCCAAATTATGGAAGAAAGCTTTCATTCTCCCTCTTCATAAAGGTTGCAAAACAGATATCTCCAGCTTTCGTCCTGTCGCTTTTCTGTCTCCCATCAAATGGCAAAACTCTAGCTCTTCTTATCTTAATACCACTACTGGAGTTTTTCAAGGCTCCATACATTCTTCCCTCCTTTTTAAGATTTTCATTAATAACTTCCAAGCATCTATGACACATGGAGCTCTTATTCAATATGTGGATGACTTGACTACTGTCTGTTCGGATGACTCTATTTCTGAACTCCAACTCATACCTCAAAAAGCCTTCTCCACCACTGAGTCCAGAATGTATAATCAACCTACTCTTTAACCCAAATAAATCCAAGAGCATGCTATTCTAGCCTAAGAAATCAACCCTGTTAGACAAATGCATGTTCAATATCTATTCCCAAAGTAAAGGACAAATAGAAATTGTCAGCCACACAAAATTTCTAGGAGTCAGCATAGACGAACATCTAAAATTTGATATTCACCTGCAACACAACATCCAAAAAACTCATCAGAAACTAAGAATCTTCTATAGGCACAATCAATTCCTCAGTACTCCACTAAACAAACCCTTGCCTCCACTTACCTACTCCCTTATCTCATGTATGACACCCCTCTACTTATCAACCTTGAAACCACTCTAAAGGCTAACTTTGAGATGTTGTATAATAAAATTGCAAAATTTGCAACAAATTTCAAAAGCTTATCCCATCACTGTACTGCTCTACACTCCCTGAAATGGCTGGAGCTACCAAACTACCTCACCTATCTGCAACTAGTTACAGCTCAGAAACTTAATTTTAAACCTTCTGATTGTCCTGCCCTTAGCTCTGTATTCATCTATCTCCCAAATAGGCCCCTTAGATCTGAGAATCAGTAGCTTCTGCAGGTTTACATGCCAAACCTCCCTCCCAGCCATCTTATTTACTCTTAATCTTTAGCCAAAAATTGGAATGTTCTACCTTCAGCCATTAGAACAATCCAAAATCCTGCCCACTTCAAAACATCTCTATACGGAAACCTATCTTCCATCTGGATATGTAGTTGCACACACATTCCTTAAATACCTAAGTTTTAATGCTATATTTTTTAGTTTTCTACTTTTATGCTATGTTTACCAACAATTCATCTAGGCTCTAATTATTTGTAATAATATTGTAATTTGTCGCTATTCATCTTTCCACTGCATTGCTAACTGTGTTTTAACTTTGTAATCTAATTTGTTTCTGCTGAGGAGTTTTTCTCCCCAGGCTTCCACTGAAAATGGGATCTGAATGGCCCAGTGGACTTTCCAGTTTAACAAATTGCAAATAAATGAATAAATAATACTGAACTGAAATAATTTATATATAATAGCACATGGCTTTCATGGATAATATTTTTGGTAATTTTGTTAGCATTTGCAGCTATTTGAGTTGCACCAAAAGGTCAAAGGTGCTTAAGAGCCAACTATGAATGTATTTTTCCCACTGAGATCAGATGATACAAATACAACAAACATTAGTTTTATAATAAAAGTCATAATAGCCATGTTGGGGCTATCATCAGACTTCTTTCAGGAGTATTTATTCAAGAGACCTGGGAGAAATCATCTTTGGTATGATCACATTAGTATTGCCAAGTAGAAGGACACTGCTTACCAGTCGCAACTTGCAGATCTTGGAATTTTCACCTGCAACATGTTTCCTGATCTAGGCTGAAATTAACTGTTCTATGCCTCAGAGGCCAAACGGTTGAACGATCAAAGAAACTAGTCACCTTTTAAAAACTGCAATAAATAAAGCAGCTAATACGTCTCTGAAAAGAGGTACATTAGGTACATACAGCTCTAGGCAGTCATGAATGGTACATACAACAGACTGACTGATTGAATTGCTTGTTGGCATTTTGCCAGAATATTTCTAAATGGGTCTCTGTGCATTTTGCCAAGAACTTTTGTTTCCTTATTTCCCATCTAGCATTTTAAACAATTTTCTTGTATCAGGTATTAGGGAGAAATGGAACCAAACCATACATAAATCAGTTACAGTTCAAGTATTAAATAATGTAGACAGTGAAAACTGACAAATGTACTTATAAATGTGGCTTGCTTAAAATGAATGGTAGTCTCCTCTGCTCCTACACAGTGAAAAAAAAAGTTTCCTCCTAGATTTCTTTCTAGCACCCTCCGAAGAGTTGGGCCTTCGGCTAGCAACCTGAACCCATAAAACCAGTAACTGCTACAGAAACAATGAGCGCTGAAAGATATTTATTAACATTTTCTCTATTACCTAGCATTGCATCTTTATTTGTGTGAAGTAACACAGTCTGACTGTTTACTAGTTCCGGTATATATTTTCTTACATTTACATAAGTGTGAGTGTGTGTGTGCATATGTGTGTGTGTGTGTGTGTGTGTGTGTGTGTGTGTGTGTGTGTGTGTGTGTGTGTGTGTGTGTGTGTGTGTGTGTACGTGCACAAACATATATTTGTATATACGTGAGTCTTTGGGCATATATGTACATTAATGTAACATTTACCAGCACTAATTGTTAGTGTCAGTGGCTCAGCAGGTAGGCCATGCACCTTTGCTGCTGGAACGTCAACCGATTGTGAGTTCTATTCTCACTCAGGATAATTGGAATAATTTTCCATTACTGCCCCTGCAGTGCAGAATAAGCGAGAGTGCTGCAATTCTGAGAGTATTCTCCTTGAGTGAGATGATAAACCAAGGTCCCTTCTACCTGGGTTGATAGTAGCTCAGCTAAAATAAAAGATCCTACAGCACTTATCAAAAATAGTTGCATTTTTATTGCAAAAATATAAAAACATACAGCATGCAATTACATATTCATTATCAAACTGTCATACAGGATTGTGCAAATGAAAAATTAAGGATCAGCTTCATATACAAATGAAATAAATGATGTACAACAGAATATAAAAACAGAACATAGATAACCGATATCACATTCATACCCCCTCCCTCTCAGCAGCAATCACTGCTTACTTTTCTTAATTGTATTTTTCTTGTCCCATCTTTTATTATATAATTTTCTTCCTTTCTTCATTTTCATATGAATCATGTCATTTTCATACATATTTTATCAACATTATCTGTCTGTAAAGTACATGAAAACTCATGCACTCTTAACCGAATTGAACACATTGTTATGAACATAAGTTAAGGTATATGAACAGCTCTAGCTGCAAGTGACCAAAAACCTTGTACCTGAATATAATCCATAAAAATATGCTGCATTCCCTCTTCAACTAGACATTACAAACAAAGCCTTTCTTCTGCTCTCTTGTAGTTCGTCTCTGCATTAACTTGTACTTTGTCAAGTAACAACTGCCACAGAAAATCTGACCATTCACATTTTTATTCAAATCATTTTTGTGTATGTAAGACAGAATGCCTCTTTGATAAAGTCTGTCTAAAATAGGGGTCAATATAATAAAGAGTGGTCATGATTTTATTGCATCTTAACTTTCTGTTCTTAAACAAATCAAGGACATCAGTCTCCATAGTTTAATGTTTATAGTATTCTAGGGGAAAAAAAACAAACAAACAATAAAAAAACATTCTCTTCTACCTCTTTAAATTTCCATGATGCGTAATATCATTTAACAGATTCTATTATTTTACTTTGTATAAAATTTCTAAAAAGGTTACAGGCATGCTGTTCGGTTGTCAGCAGTAGTGCTACATTTTTTCACTGATGCTGTGGGGAGTACAGATATAGCAGTGATTTTTAAGGAACAGTGGTTTGCTGCTAGCCAAAGGAGTGGATGAAGGGCATGGCCTTTTTAGAATTGATGCTGATTTGGGCTGCTGTGGCAAATTGGCCCGAGGGTAGTATTTCACTTAAATTATGAGGCAGTAGTGCAAATACTGGTGGGGTCAGCAAGGTCTGCTTTATTGCAGTTGTTGCTGCAGGAAGTTAGCTTTCCTTTGCTTATGGATTATTTTGTCCCTTACAGCTGAACATGTTCCAGGTAAATTTCGTATTTTAGCTGATAGCATGTCTCATTTTTAGTTTGGCAGGTTTCATTTGATGGCGCTGAATGCAGCATATCACAAACTGGCAATTCCAGGACAAGTGTGGAACACTGTCTGTATGTTGCAGGGTGGCTGCTATTGCAGTCATGGTCTAGGTCTAAAAGAACGGCTTATAGTTCAGCAGTTTTAGAGATTATTGATTTCAGGCAGTAACTCCCAACAGAGCAAAGGACATGGTCTATACTTTTTGGTGTGCCATTATTCAGTTTATAGATGGGAGCGAGGTGAGGCAATACGTATGATTAAGGTACATATGGTGGCTCTTATCACAATGTTTAAATTGTTGGGTTTGCATGATGTTATGAAACATTGGGGAATTGTATTAATATTGAGAGGCTGGGAGAAATGACAGTGAGTTTGGATAAGACGTTTCTGTTGGGTAAATTACTGTTGAGAGATTTTTATCAGGTTTTTGCATAGATGTGCCTTCTCCAAGAGATTTTATTTTGTGTTCAGCGCTGGCTTTGTTTATGTATATGGGAGCCTATTGGGTCAGCAGATTGTTGAGTAGTTTATACTGGTTTTACAAACCATATGGGGTGATTTGTTTTGCCCAGTCAGGTGGGCCCTATTTTGGTCTAGAATGAGTTTAGTTTTTCAGGATGTCAATGGTAAGATAGTGGTAGCTTGGGAGCTTCTTAGAATGGCAAGGAAAGCATTGAGGTGTCAAGGGATCAATGCAGATCGTTTTTCGAGCCATTCCTTTTTGATAGGAAAAGCTTCAGAACTGGCACTAAAAGTTTCTTCTAGAAGATTCTTCCATTAAAGTTACAAAGACATGCATCTGGAGCGTTTCTCCCTGGGCCTCTGCTGAAAATTGGCTTTGTTCCAAGTCAGACTTTCCCAGTAAACAAATGCTAAATTAACAAATGTTAAATAAAGTAAATAAATATATTGATTGACTAAAAGAGTGGGGAGGTGGGCTTCTGATGCATTTTTCAATTACATCAGTTAGCTTTTAATTTTGATTGTTTGTAATCCTTGGACATTACAATAAGATTTAAGTCTAATCTGCTGTTCAAGTACTTTTTTTCTCTAGCTCTGTATTCAGATTGCCTTGCAATGGGCCTATATGGCCTTTATGGCAGCTGTTTAAGTTTTAACCATTTGGAATGGTTGTATAGGTATGTGGTGGAATCAGTTACTTAGTAAGGCTAATGTGCTATAGTTACCGGAAGGTAGGGTAAAAGTACTGGTCATTTATTTAATGGGCAATGATCTGAGACTGGTTCCAAAAAAGGATTATTGGCACATATTTAAAGAGATTTGGCTTTGATGAAGCAGAGGTTATCTAGGGTTATAATTGCTTTGTCATATATCATACCCAGTCTGATTTGGAGACAGGCTCATTATTTTAAGAGCATTTTATTAACCATAGGGTATCATGATCCGCCTGTTCCCTGGATATTAGAATTTGGTCTCATTGGCAGTTTGCACCAGAGACCCATTTTGATTTATATCTATCGGGGTACATTTCATTGAGGTGGAACTTGATCTGTTTAATGTATGCATTCACATGCTGGTTAAAGATATCTTACTTAATTTCCATTTTCTTCAGTTGAAGGAAGAAGGAACAGCTGTCAGGACAGGCTAATGGGCTTTTAAAGGGGTCTTAAAGGAGACCCCTTTATTCCCCCTTAGTCTCTAGAATGGTTTAAGTTAATTTAGAAGGGGTGGTGACATATTACCTACGTTGGTACAGGTTACTATAGAAAGAAGTTGTTGATGCTGTCTGAGTGTGGGTGTGACCCAAAGCTGCTGTAAATGTGTCTGTGTGATTTTATGTATGTTTTACTGATTACCATGAAGTTGATGTATTATTTAACTATAGTTTTGTATGTTAAACTGGTAACACTGACTTTTTTGATCTTGTATTTTGTATTGGGCACATGTATATTTACAAAAGAGTGACCAAACAACTATCAGACATCAGGCTTAAGGAGTTCACAAACCTTCTGGCTAGACATGCTCTGGTCTGCAAGAACTATAAGAAGTTTATTTTTCATGTCATTGATAGACTCAATACAGGCCCATTGCAAGACAATGTGAATATAAATCTGCAAAAAAGTACTTCAGTGTCAGATTAGGCTTAAATCTTATTGAAAACCAGACTCAGTCGGACATGTTCTGTTAATAGCATTCTTGCGTTAATGAATCGTGAACATTGCAATTTTTACTAAAAGACAAAATGCAAGCCTTTTCTTCATAGCTATAGTAGTTCATGTCTATGCTGAATTTAATTTTCATTTAACTTCAATATATGTATTAAGACTGTTAACAATTTGCATAATTAAGAAAAACTTGTTATGTCTCTAGTCCATTTGAATGCTAAATAACTCTTTTTTTGTGTTTCATATTCAACTTTTCTTCTGTCATTGACTTGCAGTTATGACAAACTGTATGATCTAACAGTATCACCCACTATGTATTTTCTTGAAATGTATGTTTCTGCAGTGCTTGAATAATGTATTGCTATTTCTTCTCACCAAAGGTTTAATGTCCATGATGCAGGCATCTTCACCTTTGACCAGCTATGACATGTACCTTATAACCCATTGCATTACACCATAACATATTGTTCTATACTATACTAATGGATACCCTCACATTGTTTAACAATATTTTTCAGTGTAGACCTCAATACATTTAGACTAGATGTATAATTGTATACTTTATTATTTATAGAGTTTTAGTCATATCTTTTGATTTTTACTTTATTATAACTTTTGCTTCCATTGCAGCTATTTTATTTATATTTGGTATCTTAGTATTAATTTAATATTAAGTTGAATTTTGCATATTATGATGTGTCTGACCAGCAGTATGAAGCACCAAGCTGATACATGTTAGCATAGTGAGATCTGAGGAAGCCCTTTAATTTATTAACACAAATGGGTGAAAGCACTTTAAAATAATAATTTTATGGTGAGCACAAGTTGAGATCATGTTTCTTAAAAGAACTACCTATACATATTTTGTACGTAGATAGAGATATATGTGTATGTGTTTATGTATGCAGGTGTGTTTATATAACATGTATGTTTTTGGTCTGGCATGATTCTGTCCTTATGTCATTTACATACATCTTCATACTTTTTTATTAGTTTTTCTTGCTTCCAGCCCCTGAGAGCATTTTGCTCTCTTGACTCCTTTCTCAAAGATTTCCTGGACTCTCTCACAATTGCTAAATCACATTTATAACTCTGTCCCTAGCAACAGACTTCTTTTTTGAGTTCTGATAACTACTACTGTCTTAACTTGTCCCATAAGCTTTTCACACAGAGTTTGAGATAGTAGTTCATTAGACTCTGCTCACAAACCTCTCACAACTCTCTCCATACTACGAAGCATCTAAATTGCTTACACTGAAGGTAAGTCTTTTGGAGTCCAGCCATATGCATATAGCACTGTTTCAGTCCCTGTCATTGAATGTGATATGTTTGAGTGCTCTTTGATAAAAGCCTTTGTAGTAATTTACATGACTTCTTATATGGAAAATTGAGAAGTATATATTGCGTGTTAATATTTACGTATAACTTATATCCAATGAAGCTCTAAGAAGGTAGAAATTACTCAGTACTTGTTTTAACTTAATAAACTATGGTTTAAACAAACAATGCCATTGTGAATCCTGTTTTCTTATGTGCAATAAGAATGCAAAGTGATCTTTGACATCGATTTTACATAAGAAGCTTTGAGAATGGTCTATTTTAATAAGTTATGTGTTGTTATTAAGAGTAATTACCCTTGTACAACTAGTTTTCCTAATAGTTTTTCTTATATAAATGAGAGAGAGAGAAACATATAGATATTGGTAGCTAGATAGATAGATAGATAGATAGATAGATAGATAGATAGATAGATAGATAGATAAAATATATACGCATACACACTCAGATTGATACAGAGGTACGGACTTGGGTAATCTGTACCCTATAAAATCTAACTAAACCCCCAGCTTCTGTCTTATCTGTCTCTAAATAATGACCCAGAATGTGGCTGTGCTCTAACTTCATTGGCATTCTTATGAATAATCTAGGAGCTAGTAACTGACTCAATATCTTTTGTTACCCTGTAAACCATGTATTTCTGTAGTTCATATTAGGGATATGTAGTTGGTCTCTCCTCTTTCTGTTGTTCTTTATCTACTGAGCTGGGCTTAGAATACTGCCTTAACAATGAGCCTTCTTAAAATATTTGTGGCTCATCTATATGTCAGCCAAGACAGCAGTGCTTCTATCAGTTTTTTAATTTGAAGCTGAGTGCATAACCTCTTCCTACACAAAAATCATGCAGCCTTTTCTCTTTCAGTAGTTCTTCACTATAAACAGCTCATGAAATTAATTTCCTTCTACAATGGGCACTGACCGAATTCCCATAGTTTCCTTTTTTCCATTGCTGTCTACATTTAGGTAGCAGGGAAAACCTTAGATTTCTATTCAAGTTTCTCTTTCTTTTTGTCTTCACAATGATATTTATCTATTCCTTCGTCAGTATAAAACTTTACATCTGTTAATAGCTCTTTACCTAAGGGTTCACTTTTGTGAGTTTCCACACTGACCTCTCTTATTACTTTAACTGTTGGAATTTCTTCACATCATGCAAATTCTCTCTTAGTTTCTACTAACTTTTCTTATTATTTTAAAAGCTAGAGACTTTGCCATGACTCAATTTTTTTACTTTATTTTTGCAGCAATTTTCTCCCTGCAGCTAGCCGTCACCTGCCAACAGTACCTTTTCCTCATCCATTGGATCTACCAGGCTGTCCTGTTCATCACTGGACTTCCTCCAAACCATATTCAGGGCCAGTCAGGAGATTGAGGTATTAAAGTGTAGACTCATGTTGCTGCCAAGAGTTAATTTTAATTGAATCCATACTCCCTATGTCCCCTATTCATGTCTGTCACGTGTGATGGCTGGCTCTGCAACAGAGATGTGTGGCCATATTGTCCTCCCAATTCAATGACTAAGCTAATGTCCCCATCTATTCTCATTGTGGACACTCCCCCCCTTACATGTCATTAGGATCTAACACAACCTCAGACACCAGGCACACAATGTCCTTTGAGGAAAAGGCATGCCCATCCGTCACTGCTATACATCTGCTGACCCCTGAGAAGTTAATCACTTCCAGGTCACCTGGACAAAAGACCAGGCTTTAGCTCTCTATGCCAAGGCATTGCCTCACCTACTTCATATCAAATTTGTTTACAGCTTCAATGCAAAGAAAAATTGTCTGCTTACCCTGTTTTCAAGATCTGCACCCTTTTGTTAATTAGAGCTATGTATTTCTTGAAATATATCAGGATAAACATTTTACTCTGATAGCTTCCATTGTTCTGTAAACTTGGTAAAGTCTTGGCCATTTAGTAGGTCTCATGTGTTAAGCTAGACACCAAAGACACGAGCTGTAAGCCTTTTACTAACATAGTCCATATTTCTATCCTTGTTACATGGTATCCCCTTGTTTTATATCTATACACACATTTCATGTCAATTTTCCTTGCTAGTTGTTCTCTAGTGTAATCAAGTTCTGTGAATCCAGAAATACTTTCATTTCTTTCCCTTGTAACACAGTATTATAATTGACAATTTGTATTACATCACCATGACAGAAAGTAGATTCTACTTTTCTAATATACATTATTTTAGCATATTTACAACCCACATGTTCACATTTCATCTGCGTTATTTTATATGGATTTTTGTTGGCTATCATTGTCACTTTTATTGAGCACAGTGTTGTTCTTATTGATTGGGAATTGTTTCATTTCCTGTTCTATAATGCTCAAAACAAATCTGCTCAGATGGTAGCAGTTTTTTTTCATTTTTGCAGGCAAAGCAACATACTTATTGATGTATATATATATATATATATATATATATATATATATATATATATATATATTATTATTATTATTATTATTATTATTATTATTATTATTATTATTATCTCGCACGCTCAAAAGAGCGAACGACAGAGAATCAACCCCATGTAAGCAAAAGCTTACAATGTTGAAGCTTCAGAACAGTGATAATTTTCCAATGGAAAACAATTGCTGTTCCAAAACAAAAAAACAAAAAAAAAAACAGTAAAATATTATTTAATGTTGGGGGCTTCACCCTCCACACACCCTGACATGGGGGGCTGTGCCCCCCACACACCCCCTACTTAAATATACCAACTCCGAGATTGCATTAAAGTGCCGAAAAGGCAAAGTACCGAAAGCGGCCAAACAAATTCTTTCCCAGGGAAAGTATTCACTGAACAGCCACTTCACTATTTTGCCTTTTCGCGCTTTACTGTTCAACAAAGACACATTCGACAACCTGAATCTGTGACAGCGTAATAGGGAACATATATATATTTATATATGTATATATGTATGTCTACTTCACTTGACCTAAAACCCATTTGACTGACACTCATTTGACCACCACCCAATTGACATAAGTTTTATTTGACCTAAAACTCATTTGACTGACTCCCATTTCAACATTTACATCATAGACTTGTTGTAGGTTTTTCTTCACCTGTGACTTGCTTGTGATGAAAAGAATTACTGTAACTTATAGTGCTGACTGTTAGAATTCTGATAGTAATGTAGAAAGTGGTGTTGTAGTGTTTCTAAATGTGGGCTTTTCTATTTACATTTTTATGGGAAGTATCTAAAGTAATTTGGCGAATGTTTTGTACGTTCCTGCAGTAGTGGCAGTGGGTAGAGTACTGTAAGGCAAGTTAAAGGTATATGCCCTTTTCCCCATTGTAGTGTGTCCTAGAGCTAGTATATATAATTAGGGATGTGTGTGGAAGGCCTCCCACCTAGTTTGGTTGCACATTGTCCCGTTTTTGTTAAGAGGATTAGTAAGTAGTTTTTGATGTTTGGAAAGGGTTAGTTATTGATGTTCTAAGTGTGCTTGTCTATGGTTTAAGTTTTAGTATGGTGAAATTCAGCATTGTAAGCTGTTGGTGAAATGGGAGTCAGTGAAATGAGTTGTTAGTCAAATGAAAGTTAGGTCAATTGGGTGTCGGTCAAATGGGTGACAGTGAAATGCGTTTTAGGTTAAGTGAAGTAGACACATATATATATATATATATATATATATATATATATACATAGATATATATATATATATATATATATATATATATATATATATATATATACATATATATATATATATATATATATATATATATATATATATATATATATATATATATATATCTAGGGTCCAAACATTCAAAATGTTGAGTGTTCTAAAATCGAACCCTAGCAATCGAAAAAAAAAAACACTGAACATTCGGAACAGCAAATTTTTTCCTAGGGAAAACATTTGCTGTTCCAAAACACATACACGCAACACAAGCACACCAAACAAACAGCAATCCACACAAATACACCTAAACTCTAACACCTAACCCTACACTAAACTATATAAATACCACTAACTATCCAATTACCTTAACCCAAACCCTAATCCTAAAGTCCGTCACTATCACACAGTCACCTCATCTGTGCCCTAACCCTAACTCACCTAACCCTCCCTAACCCACACATCCACACAATCACACACTTACCTGACCCGCGCCCTAACCCTAACTCACCTAACCCGCCCTAACCCACACGTCCACACAATCGCACACTTACCAGAACCAGACCCGTAACTTTCCACCAGAGCGCTGAAAATACCGAAGCAACAGAAATGGACAACCGAATTCTTTCCCTAGGAAAGATTTTGGTTTCCTGTTACTTCGATATTGTAAGCGTTCGCTGAAAAGAGGTTGATATTAGAACATCTGACATTTCAAATATTTGGTGTTCTAATATAGACCCATATATATATATATATATATATATATATATATATATATATATATATATATATAGACACACACACACACACACACACACACACACAGATATATATATATATATATATGTATATATATATATATATATATATATATATACATACACACACACACAGATATACATATATATATATATATATATATATATATATATATATATATATATATATATATATACACATACATGCATGTATGTGTATATTTACATATTGACAATTACATTATGGGTCATAGTACTCTCTTTATCCCTGTAATACTATCGAGATGGGGAAAGGTTCTTAATTTGTTTTGGCTGTCTTATGTCTGTCTTGGTGTAAGCCATGGTAGGATATTATATTTCCTTAGGTGTGATGGTAAAACTAATTAATTAATTGGTTGTCTTTTGTTTACCAGGAAGTTGGCTGAATGCAATAAATGCAAGTAATTATGAGCAAAATACAGGGAGATGACAGAAAACAGTGAAAGGAAAGAAAGGGAAAGATGAAATGATGCTGTAAAAATCAAGGTCTACAAAGGAGGTGCACATAGAACAATAGATAAGTGATAAAGTGTCCTGTGAGTCCTTTCCTGGTTTTTGGTGTAGAAAAAAATGTCTAACTGATACAAACCGACTGGGCACAAGGTCCCATTTTCAGTGGAGTTCCAGGAAGAAAAGCTTCACATAAAATACATAGTTACAATGATCAACAATAAAAACTAAACATTTTGAGCATTAATTTGCAGGTAACATTGACACAAATAGTAAAGACTTTTATCATGTACTTTAGAAGTTATATTATTTTACGTAAGTAAAAGACATGCAATAACTGGCAATACAAGAGATAATGGCAGATTCATTTGAATTTAATAAGTAAATGGAGGTTCAGTGTCACAAGTTTGAAACCTTCACTTAAGATTCTACCAGGATCAAGCTAATCCAGGGTATCTTTTGAAACATTAGCCTACCTGAAAATTCAGTCTTATAGGTTCACAGGTGCATAGGTTCATACTAGGTTATCTGCCCTAGGGCATTTATAAGCCTAGCCAGAGTGTGTGTGGCTTCCGCCACCCCCTGGAATGATAATACTGTGCCCATTTAGGGTTTAGTTTACTGTGCCTCTGTCTAGAAGTGTCACAGAGATGACCCCCAGAATAAACCTACGATCTCCCATCCACTCATCAAGATTTCTCTTGAAGAGAGTCAGTGAGGAGCTCTGCCTAACATGGACTGGGATTCTGTTCCAGAGTGTAGGGAGGCTCTGGGTTATGAATCTGTCCCTCCAGCATGTCCTATTTATTTCTGTGTTGAGGTTCAAGTCTCTCACTCTCATGGCTCTGGTGGATTTTGATTTTTTTTAGGTGGAGCATGTCCATTAATTCCAGATTTGACATGACCTTGTACATGAGGCATAGATCACCTCTGAGTAGGCAGTATGTGACTGAATAGAGCTCGAGTTTCTTCAATCTGGCAGCATATGACATATGTTTGAGTCCCTTGATCCTCTTGGTGAGATACTTCTGGGGTCTTTCCAACTGCTGCAGGTGCCGGGTAAGGTACATACCAAATGGGGTATTGTACTCAATCATGGGTCTGATAAGGGAAGAGTATAGGGGCACAATGACCTCTCTTGATCTAGATGTGAATCCTTTCATGATAAGGTGGGCAATATAGAAGGTCTTCCTAACCACCTTGGCAATGTGGGTGTCAAATGAGAGGTCACTGTCAACTTGGGTCCCTAGGTCCCTTTTTACTTCTTCCGTAATTAATGGATTACCACCTATGTGGTAATTTGTGGGTACTTTGTTTTTCCCAAAGGGTATAACTATACATTTTTTGGCATTCAGTTTAAGGCGATGGCTCTGGCACCAGTTATCCATTTCTGTGAGGCCTTTCTGAAGGATGCTAGTGTCCGCTGGAGTATCGGTTATGGCGCCCAGCTTGCAGTCATCTGCGAACTTTGTCAGCCACAATCCTCCTGTTTGTTTGTACTTCTGAGAAATAAATGCCAAACATAAGGGGTCCCAGGACCGAGCCTTGTGGGACACCACTTGTAACTGGCTTAGAGCCTGACATAGCTCCAGCAATTCTGACCTTGTGGGTTCTGTCCTTTAGCCAGTTTGCAACCCATCTTATGACATATGGGTTTACATTTAAGCTGGTGAGCTTGTCTATGATGCCCGAGTGGGGTATTGTGTCGAAGGCTTTTGCAAGGTTAAGGGAGGCTGTGTGATCTGCCTTACCCTCATCAATGGCCTTAGTGACTGTTTCAAAAAAGTCAACTAGATTCAAAAGGCAGGATCTGCCCTTAACAAAGCCGAATTGGGTAGGATCAAGTGTCTGTAGGTCACCAATGTCTTTGTTTATGAGTTCCATAATGATCCTCTCCATAGATTTGCAGACCAGGCTCGTCAAGCTTATAGGGCGGTAATTTCCAGGGTCCGTAGAAGCACCTCTTTTGTGGAGTGGAACCACTGTTGCTGTACGCCATTCTTTGGGTACATATCCTGTAGTAAGGCTAAGATTGAACAGCAGCCTTATGTGAGAGTTTAGTCCCTCTTGGAGTTCATGTAGCACGCAACCTGGGACACCGTCTGGTCCCATTGATGCTGTGTTTTTAGCTTTGGAGAGGGCAGCTCTCACCTGGACATCTGTGATGTCAGGGAGGCTACATTCAGCTGGGATAGATATTCCTCCTTTTGGGGGGGGGGGGGAGAAATTTGCACTGAACCTGTCTGCCAGTATGTTGGCAATATCTGTGGGTTCAGTGCATTTTTTGTCATTTTGAACTAACTCTGAGCATATCTGGGAGTTTCCACCCAGGTTTCTAACATAACTAAAGAAGGCCTTGTGATTATATTTAGTGTCTTTTGCGATTTTTCTCTCAAAGTTGGCCTTGGATGATTTTATGAGTGATCGTAGTTTTTTGTGGCTTTGCGCGATTGTGGCAGCGCCGCTTAAACAAGTTTAAACTATTTCTGGCTCCACCAAGTCTGCTCTTCAGTTTTTCCCTTAAAACTGCTTGGTGTGGTTATCAAAGTTGTTTTCAAATTATAGCCTTCAGTCAGTAAACAAGGCTAGAAGGGCATTATTACCCATGCCTGAAATATTTGTATGAATGTATTATGATTTATGACTGAGTCGACTGGTACTATGGTTCTGGCTCTTCCTAATAGTTAAACAACTGTCTGCATTGATCCAATATTTTTTCATGCAAAGTTTTTTTTAATGGTGAATTTCAGCAGGACCAATTCAGTTGTTTCACTTTCCTCATATATGGCACTTAATAATGTACTAGTGGTCATTGAGTGTTTTTTTTAGTGGCACTCATCAAATTCCTTTTAAGAATGTTGTTGTTTTTGTATACTATTACACACTGCGTATATTGTGAGTACCTACTAGAGGGCTTTATAAATATGTTTGTCTCATCTGTTAATTTCTACCTGTGTTATCTGGAGCTTTTCTCCCCAGGCCTCTGCTGAAAATGGACATTTATCCATTTGGATTATCCCGGTCAACAAATGTAAAATAAATAAAATAGATAAATATATAGAATCAGGGAGTCTAGGTGCTGTTTAGTGCCTTGATAATCTCAGTTTGTCTCATCCTACCTTGATTCTTAGGTGACTATGGGGCAGCATATGAATACCCCTAGCTAGGTCATCTGGTATTCTGTGCATTTCCAAAAAAAAAAAAAAAAAAAAAAAAAAAAAAATTAGACATGACTGCAAGTGCTCTGTTGGCATTCATGTATGCAGCCATGATACCCCTGTGGATTTTTAAATTGATGGAGGTACTTCACCATTGGCACATGCCAGCACACTTCCTAACATCTTTCTCTGGGGCCAGCCACTCCCTTCACCCAGTCCTAAAAACAACTCTGCAGAACATTTGTGCTAGTTTTACAATGAACTACTCATGGGTTTACCCGAAATAAGACTGTTTGTTGTGGTGTTTTTGATGTGGACTTGTTTAAAGAAAACAGAATGGGGTTTACATAAGTATTTACATACTGGGACAATACGTTTTATTCAGCAATGGCTAGTTTAGTAAAATGCTGTTTAGCATTGTTTTTGGGACACTTTTGGTGAGTGTGTGTATGCATGCGTGTGTGCATGCATGTGTGTGTGTGTGTGTGTGTGTGTGTGTGTGTGTGTGTGTGTGTGTGTGTGTGTGTGTGTGTGTGTGCATGTGCATGTGTGTGTGTCTGTGTTGGGGGTACAGGAAATGGCCAGTTGACAGAATTTAGCTGATGAATGGTTTTTAAGTGATTTTTCTCAGCATGATTGTCTGCCACTGGATATTTAGTATAGCTAATTCGATTAGCTAGAAACTAGACTCTGTCTAGTCTTTATCTTAGTTTTGTATGCAAATGACTCCTTAAGGTCATCAGGTGTTTCAGGTATATGGCAGTTCTGAATGCCCATGACTGGGTCATTAACAACAAATTAAGTGCTTTTACCTTGTTCAGTCAAAATGCAGTGTGTTTGTCAAAAAAGTAACCCAACACAAACAGGACCAACATGTTTAAAAATAGCTTTTCTGATGTTATCATTAAGTCATTTGCAAGTTTAAACATACTAGCAGTTTACTGAAAAGGAAGTTTTCTTGCAAAAAGTAAATTTATGCCTGATAAACTCTGCTCTAAAGCAAACTTTGTTCTGGTGATTTTGATTTCTACAAATAATACTGACACATGTCCTATCCTCTAGCATTTCCCATGTAATTAACCTACAGCCAGATAAATTTAATTACATGATCTTGCACTTGCTGAAACGGGTGCAGAGAGGATTTGCTAGTGTTGCATTGGGTCTGTCCTTTTAATTGTTTCATTAGACAGCCTTAACATCTTGTGGCTGGCCTTAATTTTCCTATATGCTTTACTTCTATAAGTTTAGTTCTTATGCTCTTGCTATTTGACATTTCTATGGTAATTCTAAGAATACAGTCATGAGATTCCTTTATTACATACAAACATGGCCTATATTTGGAAATTAATAAATTAATTCCAGAGTAAATGAGGCATCTTTAGCTGTTCTCTGAACTCTTTGAGGAGGACCAACTGCATTCTGTCCACTCTGGTTTTCAGACTTTAATTCATGAAGGTTTGTATCAGTGAGACATTTTTTTTCTACACCAGAAACCAGGAAAGGGCTCACAGGGTACCTTATCACTTATCTATTGTTCTGTGTGCACCTCCTCTTTAGGCTTTGATTTTTACAGCATCATTTTGTCTGACCCTTTCTTTCTTTCCAATGTTTTCTGTCATCTTCCTGTATTTTGCTCATAATTGCTTGCATTTATTGCATTCTACTGATTTCAGGATATTAATGGTAGTATTGTGGCATGTCAGCATGTTTTTTTCATGCGTTTGTACAGCCTGTAGTCACTTCATTCAGTGTATCAGGTCATAATTCATAAACATATTACTTATGCTGAGAGAAACCTGGTACATAAAAAGATATTGATTGCAATCAGGAGATAATGTTGCCATTGGAGCCGACTGTGCCATATTACATTACTACTATTTGTCGCTATGCGTACTTCATCACTGGGAAAGAAAGCGAGTAAAATGGTAAGCAACGTACTCATTTCCTGATGAGCTGGGTAGTTCAAAAAAATAAGTTAAATTCTCAACCAAAATTCCCAAAATGTTCTCAACTGAACCCTGTATCTGTGCTAAACAAACGTTTGGACTCTGGGATAGAGATGGATATGCTGGAAAACTGATGAGATATCAGGGGGCCTGACTCTGTCATGCCCTTGTGAATGTGGCACTCCTCTGCATCATGCTTGCTCTATATGCAGTTGTGTACTGGCAGTGTAATATGGAACTTTGAAACACTTACATTCTGTAGCACCACTGAAGTGTACAGGCAATAATTACAAGGAATGCAAATGAATTGCGGATGATTGATCCTTAATTTGTGCATGCTTAAATAAACGTAATAGGACAATTCATAGATATAGTCATAGTTTTTCTTTAGCCTTAGCAGTGAAATATAGAAAGTAAATAGCCATGGTAAAGAAATGTATTTATCAGAGATGACTGCATTTAAGAAGACAAAGATGACAAAGAAGAAGAAAGATGTAATATGTATGTGTAACAGATGATGAACTTCAGTTGGGGATAATAGTGATGATAGTTATAGGTATCTATTTGTTGATAGTACTAAGGATTTTGTGTCAGCTGTGTAATGAACTATAAGGCAGAGTAAGGGGATCACATGTATGTATGTATTTTTTACTGTTTTGTGTTTCGAGCAAAAAATATATTTGTGCTGAGAACTCTACTATATGATGGTGGGATATCATTTGCAGATGCTTACGCACAAACACACACACGTGTATATATATATATATATATATATATATATATATATATATATGTAAAGGATAATGGCACAGGCTAGGATGCAGAGAACAT